>NC_139722.1:45874494-46174494 GCF_964211835.1 Anser anser | reverse complement strand
CGGAAACCATGCACTCAATGAAACAAGCACATCTTTATAATCTTTTACTGAAAAATATTTGAAGATGAAATTGGAAAATATATTGCTCTTATCAGGACAATATTTGCTAGATAAAGACTTTCCATATTTTAGGGATTTAAAGTAAATGTAAATCTGCAAATGTTAGTCTTAGTAGTTGCAATTTTACTGGACAATCAGAAACATAAATTGATAACTTTATCATTCTGTTTTCTTGTTTAATTATTTCAATATTGTTTAGAAGAGAAAAAAAAAAAAAAAAAGATCCATATTTGAAAAGAAAAAGAAACATCCTGACACAAGTTGGTTTTAGTTAAAAAGAATATAGACTCATTCCAGGCCTGAGACACTGTCTTAGAATTCTCTACTTTTTATTCTTCAGTCCACAACATATAAGGAAGAAAAAAATAAAAAAATAAAATAAAAAAGGAGGGAAATAAGACTGGCCTCTTATGGATAAATGTTGTCCCATTTTATTTTAATGTCTGATGTGAGAATTTTTGAGGTAAGAATCTTAAATTACTGATCTATTTATTATTTTTGTATGTACTGCACATCATGTGTACAAGTTTTATGCTGTTGAACATACTGGAATAAATATTCGTAAATTATATTATAGAATAAATTTAGGTTCACTCAGAAGTTTTGATAATTCAGCATCCTGCTCAAGGCAATGTCAACCACTAACTTCAGAATAGGAGGTTTACCAGTGAGGTCTCAACAACCACCAAAGATAAAATTTCCACAACTTCTCTGGCCAGCCTGTTCCTGAGCTTAATTATCCTACTTAGGTTTTTTTGTTTTTCCCTTCTGTCATGTCGGAAATTCCCTCATTTCAAAGTACAAAACGCTATGCAGCTTAACAGAATTTACATGTGATCTAAGGCATTATAGAAATAATCACTTTCCTTGATTAACTGACTACACTCCTACTAATGTAAACATAAAACACTTTAGCTCAATCAAGAACAAAAGCATTAAAAAAAAAAAAGAAACTTCAGTAGTCAAATGAGCTGATGCAATTTTGAAGATTGATCTCCCTGATAGCTCTTAACAGACACTCTTCTCATTTATTGGTCTCTATTGGCATTTATCCTAAAATTTCAGATAGAGTCTCTTTACATAACTCTAACATTTTCAGGTGTTTCTTGTGAAATACTTGGAGAAAAAAAAAAAAAAAAGAGAGAGACTTTACATGAATTTGAACAAGCCGTGCTACAATTTTTCTCTTTGCTTCTATTCATTAAAATGTTAGAACTGATCTAAAACTGTTGCCTATTACAAGTAATGTTTCAAACCAATCTAAGCAGTCCCTGGGAAAGAGAAAATTTGTGTCAAATATTATACTACTTTAGGGATATTCCATGATATTAGACATTAAAATTAAAATGCTCAAGAGCTACTTCAAAATCACATCGTTTCATTTACGATTCTGAAACAGATCATAATTTATTTAGACACTGTATTTAAGCATTTTTGGCCTATTGAAGCCTAGTTATCACAGGCCTGTTAAATAATAAGAATAGCAAATATTTTTAAAAATAAAGTATCTTTTGTGGTTTTTTTGTTTGTTTGGTTGGTTTTGGTTTTGTTTTTGAAAAACCTGCACAGATAATTACATAATCAGATACTGAATTTATCAATTTATCAGCCTCTGAGTAAACGGAAAGAACATCATAAACATCATTTATGTCATAAACATCGTTTGATGAAAGGGCTTACCACATTATGGTTGGCATAGCTACATAGTTATGGGTCATGAATGAAAGGTACAAATGAAGACTTTACTTTTTACTATGCTATCAGGTTGTGGAACCCCCTCAGTGCTCTTTATGTGCACTGCACATAAAGGAGACCAACTTTAGGAAAACCGCTTCCCTATGTCCTTTAGAAGATGTTACGCAGGGCAGGAAGTACAAAATATCTCATGATTGTAGCCTACAAAATTCTGGAAAGTTCAGTTCAATACAAAACTCTGCTAGTCCTATAAAGCAAGATCTATATTGACAGCATCAACAAAGAGGTCTCTCCTCAGGCATAAACTTTCCATTTGTGTACACTGAAAATGCTTCCTTTCAAACTCAATGGGAGTCCGTCTTATGTCTGTTTGGATCTGGCAGCTACTGTACTCTACTGCTAGCCTCTCAGCTTCCATTTTTAATTTAAGTACTCATTTTTGTACTCTCTGGGTACAGGAAGTTCTCTTGCCGTAACTTTATGTGATTCTTTTCCTTAAAACTTGATGCACAACCATTCGTTCCTCTCCTTCAGCGTCCATAGTTTCAGACAAGCTTAGGAAGAGACAAATAACTAATTCCTGATAAACTAGAGCGGTTTCTACAGTTTTAGTCTGTAAAGTAAGATAAAATCTTATAAACAGACATGGGGCTCAGTATAGACGACCTTAAATGAGACTGTAGATAGTTTTGTGCTCAATAACTATACTCGGTGCGCTACATTACGTCACACACTGCTGCTTTCAGGTACTTTCATAAAAGATGTGGTCTAGCACATTCTATACAAATTGACTCAATTTAAAGCTGCTGCGAATATGTGTATAAAAGTGTACTTTCCACCAATTTAAGCAGCTCACAATTCAAAAAAGTATTGTTTTCTCTCTGATCGTATTTTGTTTTAAAAGGAAAATAATTGACATGTTTAGTAAAGACTTTAATATCAGGAGTTAAAGATATTTTTCATTTAAGCTCTGTTTTCTGGAGAGCAATACAACTTATTACAAAAGAAAACATAGAAGCTGCAGGATGGATTAGTGGAATAACACTTGCAATTGTTTCTTCATCATACCAACATGTTTCTGTCTAGCAGTATTAAACAGAATTTAAGTTACAACCATTGAGAACATACTATTTACATACCATTACTAGTATTTACATACCACTTTAGTTTTCTGTTTTATCTTCAGGTATTTCCAAAATAGGTGTCCTGTCATAAATGCACATCCAGCTCGTTACTGAGAACTTACTGTAAGAAACCAAAACAGTCTCTCTCTCTCTCTCTCTTTTTTTTTTTATTTTTTTTTAGGGCAGGCAGAGGTGCAGACTTTTTTTTTTCTTTTTCTGTCTTTTTTTTTTTTTAAATGGGAATCACCGAAGCAAAACAAATGGGATCTTTAAATCACAGGTTGAGACTGAATATTTAACTAAAAATGCAAAAATATCTCATAGTTATCAGCCATTATTATAATCCCTGGAATGTAATTCTTGCTTAAAAATACATACTGCCTTACAGTTTTTCATCTTTCCTTCAGACACAGTACTATCTTCCATTCTGTCCCAAACAGGAGTCACCTAATGACTACAGAAAGACGAAGATAAACCTGTATTCTATAACATATTTTGAAATTAAAAGACAAAAGTCAAACTTGGCACATTGAATTCTTGGTCTGATGTAGTCAGAATACTTCCTTTTACTTGTGGAATAATGAGTCATTTTAGGCAGGGGAAGTGAAGGCAATATTGGTTGTAAAGAACAGTGCAAGTATGACTTAAAGGACTAGTAAGATTACTTATTGGTAACTGTGTTTAATTTATTTAAATTGCATTTTTATTTTGGCCATATTACAATCAGACAACACGGATACCACATTTCTGAAAAAAGAACATCTAAATCAATCAGGAGAAAAGGGTGCTACAAAAATATTAGCTACAGTACTATATATAAACCAGCATACACTGCACAGCTCAGCAATATATGCCACAGACAGATAGCACACAACTACCGTGTGCATACTATACTGTTCCATCATTATTTCAGACCTGTCAAATTAACCCAGATACTTTTCCTTCATTCTCTTACATTTTTGTATAAGGACTAGGAAAGATGATTACCCATTTATATACACATAGACATCTCTTTTGCAGATTCAGAACAAGAACTGGGCAGATAACAGCTTTCACTGAAGAACACTTAGCACAAAGATTTCACAAGTTGTAAGGCTTGTGCTCATCTAATGAGCCGAATTTGAGAAATGAGAAGAATCTTAACCAATCTTCTTCAAGGACTGCTGAGCATACTGATTCAATACTGGATATTGCTGAACACAACAAAATATCAAGGCATTCACATGAGATACCCTCAGCTGTAGCAAATTACACATTCACCTATTCACTAGAGCAAAGAGGAAGAATGATTCTTCCAGATAACATTTTTCAGGACCTCTGTGCAGAACTACACCTAGTAGCTTGATTTAGATCTAACTTCATCAGAATGGACAGTCAGATAAGTTATTAGTATAATATTCTAAAATTCTTTACTGAACAGCCAGAATGTGATATGGATGCTTTACTATAATTCTACTCAACTAGAATATTGTTCTGCATTAAACAAATGGTATATTACAACTGTACTTAAAGATAACTGTATCTTGGAAATAGAGGTAAAGATGTATATACAACCTTATTTTTGCAGCACCAGTTAAATTCTTATTACTTAATTTATTAAATATACTGATTTCAGTCCCTAAATACTCTTGAGCTTTCAAAACATTAGTTCATCCATTAGTGCAGTCAATAAAAGAATATATATACAATGCTCTAATGATAGTCAAGACTCTAAAGAAAACTTATTTAAAATTACTGTCTTGTACTGTATGTGAACTTCAGCATTGACTTTGCTGACAAAGTATCCTGACTTCTATTACTATCTTGTACTGTATGTGAACTTTAGCATTGACCTTGCTGACAGTCAAAGTATCCTGACTTCTATATATATTGATGTTTTTATTTAAAAAAAAAAAAGTGTGTGTGTGTCTTGGACTAAATAGTTCTTAAGATATCTCAAGTAAGGTAATAGGGGAGATGTCCAAAGAGTTGCTCCATGGTTATTTTTAAGCCTATTTTAATGAATGTTTATATTAATCTAGAAGAATGTATAAGCAACACTAATTAGAACACAGAGGTTACTACTTTGGAAGATGTTATTCACACTATGAAGTAGGGCAAAGGAATCAGAGCTAGAAATATTAGATTAATAGTTTAGGAAAACACAAAGTGAGGTTGATCTGAACTGCACAACGATACCCAGAAATATAGAATTAAGGGACGCATTATTATCAGAGGTAAGCATGGAAGGCAATGCTATTCATAACATGAGAACAGTCAAAAAATAAAAAGGACAAGGGAAAAAAGGCTGGGGGTGTGTAGGACCGACTTGGAAGTCTTCTACAGTTTGCCTGCAAGTTAAGCCCAGTTAACAAACAAAACTGAAGGAAGAAAGAGAAGGCTTCCTCACTGAAGATTCCTGAATAAAAAGGAAATCTGAGTCTAGCTGATTTCTAGAGCAGCCTTCATAAAGTTAGGAATATTAGCAAGATGATAGCATGATTAGCACGATGCATGTGGTGCTCTGACAATTCCATGGCAACAGGGTGTTCCTTGGGAACATTTAGCATCTAGTACCACTCAGCTGTTGTAAATTCTGCCAAGGTCAGAGAGTCAATACAGGTCGTTTAACACTGGTTTTATATAAAGAGTCATAACCCATCCTGACTAATGTACTGGAAGCACAACTCAAGGAAGCACTATTTGTTGCATTTGAAAAGATTTTGTCATCTTTTTATTGACATGAGTAGACTGACACATTCAATTTGATCTTCCACTTTCTGTGACTTGCTCTTTAGTGCTCTTAACCTACTTGAAAATCATTAGGTCTTCACTTGCACTCCTTTTTATTCCTATATCTAGACAGAAATACACAATTGGGTATAATGAGTTATTTTACTTACTATAGCTTTTATTTGCATTTTTCTTCTGAACAGCCTAAAACAAGCTTCTTAAATAATATTCTTACTACTTCACCAGAAAGCATGATTATTACTTACCCAAACAGGGTTTCCCCTGAGTATATAGAAAAAATAAACTAACTACTTAATACAGGTTTCTTACCTACTTGTCTAGAAAGACCTTTGAATACCCAGGCAATCAAAGTATTCTTTCTTAGCTTGAGTTTAAAAATCTGATTGAGGATTCAAAACAATTCAAAAGAAAAACAATTTCTACAATACAAACTGAAAGTAAGTAGTACTAATTCCACCGCTTTTTGAAAGCAAGGATGAGACCAGAAGGAGGCAGGAAAAGGAGAATGGCTGAAGCCAAAGGTATCTCAGGAAGAGGTGATGTAGAAGAAACAAAAATTAATCTCACTGTCTATGCACTCCTGAACCTCTTTAGATATCCCTGTCTTTGGTGAGGTAGAATTGGAAAGATTCTGCAAAACCTGAGATACTGCAGAACAGTTTCACTGGCTGGCTGGCTGCTACTCACCACCAGCTCTAGGTGGTTGCTCACTCTCTCTCTGTCTTTCCTCTTTTCACTTTTTTCCATATTTGTATTTTATATCTGGTGCTACTGGCAGTAAGGTAATGGAAGAAGCAAACTGCATGCTCTAGCTTGCTAAGCCAAGATGGATTTTCAGCGTGTATAGTGCAAAGAAAAACAGCAAAAGGACATCCAAAAAAATATATATATATATGTATGCATTACAGTCTACCAGCCCACACCTTCTGAACTGTTCAGATTCCTGGCCCTGTGTCTGGCCTAAACACTTTTTTTCTGGAAACGTATCTTATTCTGCCTGCAGAAGCACCCTAAACTTGCACATCCTCTCCTCACGATTTCCAAACTAATCTTGAAGAGTAGCTCTCCTCAGCTCACAACCATATAACATAAAACATTTAGCACCAGGTGCCTAAGCCTCCTCAGCAGATGCCTGACTCATGTATAGTACAGGCCTCTGATCCACAGTGCTAATCCTTCCGCTAAGCCCAGTGCCTAATGGAAGAGGAAACCTTTGTCAAACATCTGTAATGACTAAAACATTCATCCAGTTAAGAGACTTTTGGATTCCAGACCCCCCTAGGCTTCAGCAGTTTTGAATCCACTGTTTCTAAAGTTCAGGAGGGCACCTCTCTCACAGGTGAAAACCTAGGATGGATAGAAGCCCCTAGCATGGAACCTTGGCCAACATACATGCAACAGGTAGGTAAGGAAGATATGAAATTAAAATATATATATATATGTATTGGGCATACACAGCAAGTTTTTTGGTGGTTGCTGGTGAGAGGGTAAATGGGCAGCTGGAGGGCTCCTCTGTGGGAAGAGACCGCGGCTGCCCCATGCCGGCCCCAACCGGTTCCAGCTGGCTCCAACAGCCCCACTGCAGAGCACAGCTGGGCCCTGAAGCCAAGGTGGTGGCACCTAGGAGAAAGCGTGCTTAAGAAAGGGCAAAAAATACCATGAAAAAAGAGAGAACCCAGAGTGGGGCAGACTTATTTCCTGAGGGACTGAAGCCTGTGGGAGAGCCCACACTACAGCAGAGGAAAAGCCTGAGGTAGAAGCAGCAAAGAAAGAAACAGCTGTGTACTGACCATAAACAGCTGCCCATCCTCCGTCCACTACACAGGATGGGTAGAGGAATCTGTAGTGAAGTTGAGCTTGGGAAAGGGAGGAGAAAAGGTGTTGTTTTAGTGGTTTTTTTTTGTTTGTTTGTTTTCTCATCACTGTGTTTTAGCCTGCTACAATAACAGGTAAGCAAACTCCCAGTCTTTATCTAAATCCATGAGCTTTTTCTACCTATTTTCTCCCCTTGCCCTACTGTGGAGGAGGATGAGTGAGTGACTGGGTGAGCATTTGCCCAGTTAACACACCATAACATAGAACTGGCTTCCTTCCCCATAATGGCAGCACTCCCTTGGGAGGTGAGACCTGAGTTCTGATCAATGGTTTCAGCACTTCCCTCTTACAGCATGAAGGACCTTCCCATGCTCCATCCAAGTAAATATTCAAATAGTAAGTTTTAAGTGCTTACTAGCATAGTTTTTCTGGAACTATTCAGTAGAACAATGTTTAGATACCCAGTCTAAAATCATCATCTAAATGTCCTTTAGTTGCCTGAAGGTCGCTTAAACAAACAAAAAAAGGCAAAAAAAAGAGCCTGTACACAAATATAGATCATTATTTTCTAAACAGAATGACTCCCTTTATTACTCATTTCATTTCTGTTAAATCTCATACACATTTCTTCCTCTTGTCTTTCTGCTGCCTCTCCAGCTACTTCTGGAATATTTACAGAAGCTTTAGAAATCTTATATACAAATGAAATAGTGATACTATCAAGATATGCATGAAATGAACCTAAGTAACCATGTAATCTCCTTAGCGTGACCCTCTTCAGCTCCCACCCTCCCCCATGATTTGTTGTGCTCACTTGTTCTGTCATGTCTAAAATTAGACTGTATGCTTCTCCAGACAGGAACCATGTCTGATTTGTTCTATAAAGCCTGTAGCATATTTCAAACTGTGCTATTTAGTCCTGGGTGAGAAACATCCTCCTCAGTCAATGATATTTTTCAGGTTTGCAAATAAATATTAATCTGTATTAAAAAAAAAAAAAAAAAAAAAAAAGTAAATCAAAATTTAAAGTCAAGAGCCACAAACTTGTGTTTGAGAGTTTACCTGAGAGAAGTACTGCTATAGACTTACTTATTCTTCTAACTCTTCTGTAGGGATCTACTTCTGCCCACAGATAAAGTACTTAGCTAAATGATTAAATCCCTATTGCATCCTAGGTATTTACCAGGGAATTGGGAAAGTCAATATACAAGTTCCTCTTTTCTTTACTCATGTAACAGATGTAAACAAGAAAAAAATTGTTTACTTATTTTCAAAGTGCACTTTTTTTCTCCTTCTAGTGTTTTCTCTTAGTTTGGACTATAAGTTCTCCTACGAATATGAAAGTTCTATTAAAAAAAAAATCTAGAAATGTTTTGCTAATGGCGTATTTTCCACTTAAAATTACATCACTGATGATTCCTGGACAATAAATTATAAATTTGGTCATGAACAATAATGCACTTGATGAGGGTTTAAGTATAGGTAATTACTTTTTTTTTTGTCCGAATTGTCTTATCAGCATATGTTTACTGTGTAAAGAGAGTCATAAAAAGCAGAAAGTTATAGCAGAATGGTGTTTTCTGACAGCTTTGTTCCAAATATTTCCTCTTTACTTGTTCAGGCTGCTTCCAGTTCAGAGTACCTCCAGCTTTTTGGATCCTAGAATGAGACATCTTGGTATCTGCATTTACTCTAAGTGCTCTTGCTTCAGGCTTAACTCAGGGCTCAAGGTTTTATTGTTGCTCACAGTGCCTAAAAATTCCTTTGTCATTTAATAGCCCTATTGCGCATCATATAAGAGAACTTCAGCTTCATATTAATATTTAGTTAGGGCACTATAAGATTATACAATTTCTGTGTGCCTTATCCTTTGCAAAACATAACCATAAACGAGACATAACACCATTCCTCACTTGGCTCACATTAGAATAAATCTGAAAGAATCTCAAAAGACCCTCATAAAGAACAATATATTTTTTTTTCCAAAAAGACAGAAGATATGCTCCTGTATCACAGTGTGTCTTAATTCAGTAATACCATCTCTTAACTAAAATATTAATGGTCACCCTAAACCATACCTGCTGTACTTCTTCTTTTAAATTTTTAATTGCCTACTAGTATTGACTAGTATATGTGATTTCTTTTAATTTAAATACCTTTGATATATTTGCAGACCCAACATTATATTATGCAACAAAATAATTTCCAGTTTCCTAAAGGTTCCTATCTGAGAGGTGAGTGACTTGCTTATCTTTAGATCTTATAAATTAATGTTATACATTTTATAGGGTCACCATTTCCTGGGCTCAGTAGCTCTATATTGCATCATTGCTGCTGTTTTCAGTACATTAAGTAATTGCTGAAACACTTTAAAAGAGTGCTTGCCAAAGGGAGAAAACCTTTACAGGTCCTTTGCCTTCTCAGTTGGGGGGGGGGGGGGGGAGACATTACACATTACACAGTGTCCTCTGTTTAACTGTGAAGACAAAATTCAAATTTATGGGAGCAGAATTCACAGAAAGTGTGGTAGTACGTTCATCTGACACTAAGAAATGAGGCTTGGCCCCCTCTGGGTGGGAGTGACAGTGGGCACTGATTGTTCTGGTATTTTTAGTAGAAATAGAAACTAGTCTGTTTAAACATGAAAGGAGAGGACTGAAGTAAAACAAAACCACTCTTTTGTATAACAGCATGGTTAACCCATAAACATAATCCTCTATTATTCTGCTACTGACTGACATATATATTAAAAATAATGACTTAGCCTGATCTCAGGAGAAGTAAGAGGATAATGTTGCGCAATTACGGACGTGCTTCTGCATCAAGTGTCTAAAATATGCAGCAAATGAAATGCTTCTAATGACAGAGTTAATACATATTTCTGCTATATAATAAATACATAGATAAACCTCTGCCTACATATAGTTTGTTAGACTATAATTTAGGTTCTATCAATGTTCATCAGTGAAGAATACTGTGGAAAACTCATTTTTCTCCTTTAATTCCTGGTAATTAGGTATCATCACATGCTACTTCCAGAATGATCACTGTTAAATATATTCCTCAAAAGTAAATTAATCAAAGAAGTGATTTTTAAAACTTCAGGGAAAAGAGAGAGGGAGAGAGAGAGAGAAGGGAGGGAAGGAAGGAGGGAAGGAGGGAGGGCAGGAAGGAGGGAAGGAAGGGAGGGAGGGGGGAGGGGGGAAGGGAGAAAGAAAGAAAAAAATGGATACAGTCAAAGCTTCAAAGCTATGCAGCGAATTCATTTGAGTTTAATTTTTGGGGAATGCAGTCAAGTAATGCAAAGAAAAAACTTTTTCCAAAAAACAACATCGAAGATAAAATACAGTATGCTTTTTTCCATTATTCCCATTTGTGCTTCTCAACACTGATAGTTCCTATAATAACAAAGACTGAGTAGCAAAGTAAGCAAATGGAAATAAAAATAAAAAATAAAAAATACTTGTTTAAAATTTGCCTCTAAATTTTTCTGATGTAGCAATGTCTCACATCCAGACACTTAATTTAGGAAAGAAAAACAAATGCCACTTTCTTTTTGATGTAAGTAATATACCACCCCTTATGCACTACAGATTAATTCCAGGGTTGCTGTGTTATGATGTTCTAAAATCACATAATTATAATTACTTTAATTAAAATAGGTAGCAGCTAGAAAAATTCCATCTCTATGCTACAATTTTATTCTAATCTCAGCATTTGCCAATATCGTTTCTACATTACAACAATTACTCCAGTGCTGCTTTTATAGGTTAATTTTACAATTTTCAAATGAATTAACTGACAACAGTGTCAAAATTATAATGGTCAATATGGCAGAAGAAGCTGTATTTGCCAAAAGGCCTTCATTTTTTAATAACTCATTTTAAAGTTGATGGGTTTCTTCCATGGATTGTTTTGGGCAAATGATTCTAATTAATCTAAGTGGATCTGTGTGACTACAGGAAAAACTACTGAGGATATATTATTTTCTTTTACACCATGCAAGAAACTTCTAAGGAACTATAAGAAACAATTACAATGGCTTTTTTTTTTTATTATTATTATTTTTCTGAGATACTGCAAGGTGTTGCAGTCCAAAGGGGAATGGCTTAAGTTTACAAACAGTATTGTCATTCTTAAAAAATTAGGTTAAATTCTCCAGCTGATACTCTTCTACAAAATATGAACCAATCACACCAGAACTGTAAAGATCTTCCCTTTTCTTTAGTTTGCTTTTGAAGAGCATTATTGTCTTTAATACAATTGTTATTGATTTTAAAACCATGGGAAAAAATCATAAAATCGCACTGTAACATTTAAAGATGGAGAAGGCCTATTAGTCCACTCCCATGTCAACATTAGTGTCTCTTTACTACTTACCTCTTTGCTCAGCTCACAGATACAAAATTAGTATTTGATTAGCAAGCATTCTGCATCTATTAAAACTGTTTATATGCTATGTGTTATGAGTTACTGAAATGCGTGGAGTTTGGATGGTCCTGAGTAATAAACCCATAGTGATTAAAATAGCAACCTTGTCAAGTGCATATAAATCCAAAGTTTACATAGGCAAAAGTCCTGAGTTGAATGCTGGGAAGGTAACATGTCCTTAGTGAACATTAGAAAATACACACAATCTTTCCCAAGATATTTTTTCCTTTACACTTGCAAGGAAAAAATGTAAGAATTAGGAAGGAAGTCTTCCCCAAAGGTATGATTTCTTCAACTGTGACGGCACATACTACAAAAAAGGGTTGTTGTAATTTCGATCTGTATTTTTGTTGCTGCTATTTATGGTATAATACCCTCAAACAACCTCAGTAAATAATTTATTGATCTGTGATGCTCCAGTTGTTTGAGCATAAATGAATGTTGCTTTTTACTGTTTTGTAAAGCAAGAAAAGAAATTAAAATACTTTGCATTCTCAGTGTCATATCTCATGGAAATAATAAACAAATAATCGACCTGAAAACAGAAATTCTGAGTATGGCTGAAAATCATTCATGACTACAGCTGAATGAAGTCTAACTAGTCAGGTTAGCTGACAAGATAGCTAGCAGGTTTTAGTCTACTCTGAATATGGAAAGAATATTAACAGAAAAGACAAAATTCTGGAAGCCAATGTCTCTGACTCTTGAAGTCGAGAAGTTATAAGGATACTGTTATGCTTAAAGGAATTAAAAGGATGTTCTGCATTATTCCATAAGCCGTAGAGATAAGTCTGCAGTTTTGCTGCAGGTTACAGAAATTTACACAATGATGTATACCTTGCACCAGTATAAAAATGAACACATGAAACAAGGAAATTATTTGAAAAACAAAAAGAATAGGCAAAGGAAGCAAAAATTTTCAATATAAACTGTCGCTACAGCTCTGTCAGCAGTGATAGGAAAGAAAAAGACAGTTTTCAGAGGTCTGAAATATAGTGCTGTATCTGTAACTGATTCTTATAACAAAATTTGATCAAAGGAGATGAGGAATATAGTTTGAATAAATAAGAGTCTTAATTCTATCTTTAAAAGTAACATTTTTCTAATGGTGA
Organism: Anser anser; assembly: GCF_964211835.1. Lineage (NCBI taxonomy): Eukaryota > Metazoa > Chordata > Aves > Anseriformes > Anatidae > Anser > Anser anser. The sequence continues at coordinate 46,161,524 of NC_139722.1, read as the reverse complement.
CCATTCTTATATCCAATTCAATTCATATTTACTTAAAAAAATCCACAAAACACTGTTTATTCTGTCATAGTAAAGAAACCAATACTAAACTCAGCAAAAGATAAGGCTACCAGTATTCAACTAATTTTCTAGCTAAACCTGACATGGGAAAAGAGGGATGAAAGAGTAGAAGAAATTAACTGTTTGTTCAGGACCATTTTCTGATTATTTGTAATTCCTGTTTTGTACCAGCCCCCCCTTAAGAAAAAAAAAAAAAAGTCATAAAAAGGTATACATTTTTCAGAAAAAATGTTTACATGCAATATAGTTAGTTCAGTTAACAGGCAAACATACTAAGGAATGTGTAGAAGGGTACGCTACAGACCTGAAGACCACAACAGAGTTCTATATGCTTCCTGTCCCACTGGGATTCTGAGATTCAAAAAGAGGAAGCATTAGACATATCTGATGAAGAAAAAGTAAGTTAATAAATGCTTACAGAAGTGCAGAAACAGTACTTTGTATATTCCTGCTACTATCTCTATATAAAAAGCCCACTTTGTGTCTTAATTTTTCACGTGTTAATGTTTTCAGTTATGGTAGCATACCCACTTACAGAAGCCTATTGTTATCCCCATGAGAAGACTGAAGTCTGGCACTGATTTGCACTGAATCAAGGCTGACTTTTTAAAAAATGAATTATTTAAACAGTCGCTACTGCCTGGTACCTATCAGTGTAAGAAAAGTACGATTGACAGACACCTTAATCTGGCTAATTAGAATTTATCCTTGGACAGGCCTGGAACTATTCTGTAAATGGGAAAACATAAACTCACTACTTTGCTGAAAACATTAATAGACATGTCTTAACATTATTGAGTGTGGGAATACCACCTCTCTTCTTCTGAAGAATGTTACTCTGCTGTTACAAATTTTCAGGGTGATCCTTGGCTGACACAAACCAAAAGTAGGCAGGTCTATGAGGGCAATCCCCTTTGATACTGATTATGTTTGAAAACTTATTAAGCAAAACTATTCCCCATTTATTATTTCCTCTAGAAACAGAATATTATAGCATAGCCAAAAGATAAGGCTGTAATTTTCAGGAATTTCTCCAAAACAGGGATATTTTCTGCTGTCCCCTTCTGAAATTTGTTTTAGTAAATATATGGAAGAAGATTGTAGAGACATACTCCTTCACTGGGTCATGTTCATCAAAGGAAGTCCCGCATGACTAGAAAAGTAAAATATCACACATCTTCAAAAAAGGGAAGGGAGAAGGATCCAAGGAGTTACAGACCAGTAAACCTCACTTCAGTGTCTGGAAAGATTATGGAAAAATTCTTCCTGGAAGCCACTACCAGACATAAAAAGGACAAGGAAGTTTTTCGGAACATCCAGAGGAGATTTACGAAGGAGAAATTGTACATAACCAACTTATTTACTTTCAGCAATAATAAGATTAGGAAGGAGGAACAATCTGCTAAAACCTCATGAGATTCAGCACAAGTAGATGAAAACTTTTGTCTTACAGTTTAGATGCAGAGACACCATGAATAGAACAGGAGCATACCAACTATCAGAAAAGCAGCTTGGCAAAAAAAAAAGAAAAAAGGGGGGGGTGGATAGGGGGGGGCTTGGGTGTGTCCTGGTGAACAAGCTAAACGTGAGTGCCCTTAAAGCAACAAATGTGAACCATGTACTGGTCTGCAGTAGCAAAAATATAGCTTGTGGGTCAAGAGAAGTAATAGTGCCTGTCTAACTGGCAATCATGAGGCTACATATGCAGTACTGTGTCCAGTTCTAGGCTACCCAGTAAAGATGGGCATACTGGAGTCCAGATAATATCACCAATCTGGTTAGAGGACTAGAGTGCATAATGTAGAAGATTATCACAGAACTGAGTTTCAGCCTGCAGAAATAAAAAGACAGGAAAATCTAGTTGCCGTTTTCAGCTACCTGAAGTGTACTCCATAGATCAGAATCCTCTTAGAGATAGAAAGAGAAGGGACAAAAGTCAGGAAGGGAAATTCTGTCTGGATGTAAGAGTTTTTCACAGTGAGAGTGAAGCACTGTAACAGGTTACAGAGAGGTTGTTCAATCTCCATTCTTGGAGATGTCCAAAACTTGGCTTGGACATAGCTCTGAGAAACCTTCAGAGTTCTCCCTGCTTTCTGTTTTGGGGGTTGGAGCAGATGACAAGCAGAGGTCCCTTGAACCTACGTTATTCTATAATTCTATCATATTCTCTAGGAGATATGTATTTATACATGAGAAGATGACTGAAATGGTAAACAGCCTTTGTTACCACTGCTCAAGTGGGGCTTAAGAATGCTCTCTTACCTTCATCAAGGAATAAATATGCATATTGCCCTTGTGGATGCCCAAGGGTGTAGGAAATATGGATTACACACACATTTGTCTTCAAGCACGAGCTTCATCTGTGGGCTGTGCAATGGAACAGAGATAGCCAAGAAAACTGGAGGAACCTGGCCTCCCTGACTCAGAAAGTACTGAGTCATAGCTCTCATTTTCTAGGAACGTGATATGAAACATTTGCTAAACACCAGGCAATATTTTTTTAGTTTTTCAATATGGAATGATTATATATCTTAAGACAGGCATCTAAGAAATCAAGAACATAAAATTATTATTTTATAAGAATATATATTTTTTAACATACGGAAAAGTATATGGGAATACGTATTATTTAGTATATGAAAAAATATTAAGAAAATATTGTTGAGAAAATTATTTTTGCAAATTTATACATAGGAAGCTTGATTTTTTTTTTAGAAGGAAAAATACAGCTTATTGTTCATTCAGGCAAACAATTACTGCTACTACTTAGCCAAGCAGAAAATAATATCTCAGGAGTTCTGTTCTGCTCTTTAAAAAAAACAGGTCATGTGGCAGATAAATAACATATTTACTATGGAAGCACTCCTAGTCTGTAACATCTGTGATAGCAAAGTTAGCAAATATGATCACAGTACTAAGAACTAGGCCCATTCACAGACTGCCCAGTCAGCTAGATATATCTGTTGGCAATAACTACTTTCTTTTTCCATAGTCCATTTCGAAGCATTTTCAGCAGCAACCTTGAATGTCCACTAAGTGCGCAGTCCCAAAGCAAAAGTCATTTCCTAGCAACAGCTTATTTTTTTTATTTTTTATTTTTTTAACTTTTGGATTGCTTTGTTCTTGCCAGTGTCCTTTCTGGAATTTAGAATACTAAAGAATAATCTTGGAAAGAAAATAGAGAAACAAATACACCAATATTTCCTAAAATATATTGTAAGCCAAACCTGCAGTTTGGGTACAGAAAGGGATCACACCACAGATGGGATAACTCCTGTCCATCTGGGGGTGCTATTACTTTTTAAAAGTGAAATTGTCAGTAATCACACATGGAAGTGCTGTAGAAAGAGATGAAGCAAACTTGCAAGATTGTAACAGGAAAGGCCAGAAAAGTGTCTTCCAATATCCCTTCTTCTTAGAAATTCAGAGTTGAAAATTTACGTCAATCATGGTCTATCCATTTTGGTAGGTCAAAATTTAAGTTTTGTTTCTATGTTATCTAATACACCTTCCTCTAAAGATCACTTTTGAAGAATTTTGAAGCATGATAATGATTTTGTAGAAGGTAAGCAAACCTAAGTGTCGCATCTAAAACTACACTGCAGCACAAAGATACTCAGCATTCACAGTACAAGTCAGTTTTCACAAAGGTGAAACAATGCCTCGCAAGCATGCATTGCAAGCAGTCTAGCAATTGCCAAGGGTTCTGATAGTATACCTTTCCTTGTTCTTTTGAGAGAAAAAAAAAAAAAACAAGATGCTATGTATGAGATTATTAAGAATACCGGCCCACAATCAAATATGATTAAGTGATCATTTCTTAATTCCAGGCAGATCACCACAGTCAGCTGTGTATTCTCCTTTTTTCTGTCCCATTGATTGTAAGGTCAAACTCATTAATTTAAACCACCTTCACTGAGTTTAAGCTAACAGATGTTACCTTGCCACAAGGATAACCTAAGAATATTCTAAGAATATTGTTACATTTGTATTGGTTGCAGAGGGCAATTTAAGTAAAAAAAAAAAAAGAAAAGAAAAAAAAAAAGTAATTGTGTGCCGTTATCCTTACTATGGATTGCAATGCATGACATGGATTTTGCCACTGATATCAGATCTTTTATATTTTAAGCAGGTTACATTTTGAGACTGATGTTTTTATGGTCTGACTTCAATAGTTTGGGAGAGTTACTATTCTCATTGAGAGCACGCACTGCTCTGTGCCTGTAGTGATCAAGAAAGTGTACAGTTAAAATAGGAAGGCATGCTCACATAGGCATAAAAGCAAATCATTAAATATATTGCATAAAAATATCTTTTCTGAAGCTGGGTTTAATCAAAGTGTGTCTTGGTAGGAAACATGTACCTCCCTCAAAGACCTCAAAAAAAACTCTGAAGGGCAGGTGCCTTACTTTCTTTTGTGTATTTTCTTTCACAACTCTTCCTAGGCATAAAATTTTATTTGCTTTGTTCAATCCACTATATAGCAAAAAAACTTGAAACATTCTCATTTTTTACTTAGAATAGCCTAAATTCACCAAGTTTATCAATTGTCTCAAACAACTGCCACAACCAAACAAGATAGCTTTATACCTTTTATACCTTCTGCTGGTTAATTCTCCATCTATGCTCATCTTTAAAATAAAAGAAATAATTCTCATGAGAAGGAAATTGGTGATGAAAGAAGCAACCATCAGCTTCTGTACCTCAGGAAATATCTTTTTGTTTATACTGTACTTGCTTGCTAATAATTCCTGCTGGGCTGCAGGCTATAGGGTGCTGCAAACTAATTACAACATGCAAAGAGATTTTGCCTGTCATAGATAGCTGCAGGGAACAATCTTATTATTCACCACTCTAGTGAGGGGAAAAGAGGAGGCTGCAAGTGATGCCTATTATACTTATTTGTCCAAAACACAGTTTTTTATATATATATATATATATTAATTTGCACTCTAATCTTCTAAAGCTGGTACTACAGGTTTGTTTTTAAAATGGGTGGGTTTTGGTGGTGTTTTTGTTTGTTTGTTTGTTTTATAGTGTATACAAAACAATCCTGAGAAACAAAAACCAAATCTGAGTATTCTCATAAATAATGAAGAAATCATTTTACAATTATATGACTGTGATCTTATATTAATAATCTCTCAGACACTGCTTGAGCATTCTTTCATTCTTTCCATCCTGCTATAATACAGAATTTACAAGAATTATGGTCAGTTTCTATACTTAACATATATAAACACAGTCCACTGAGACTTAATTGCAAACGAGGTGATTTTCTTTGTATAATTTCAAACTTGATAACAGAGTAAGTTGTTTCAGGAAAATAAAAAGGTTATTATTATATCTTTCCAGTGATTACAGAATCCCCTTAAACACTGATTGTTTAAAAGATAGGCCCAGCTGAGATACAAATACACTGCAGTGTGTGTTATCATTTTAATGTAGCTGTGAGGGCAGACTTATTTTGGGCAGAGGATTTATCTGTAATACCAATATTAATTAATTCTTTCAGGAAAAAATGTCAGCTATTCTTGTATTAAATCATTCTGTACCTTCATATATCAGGTTATGGTCTTACAATACATGCAAACAATCTAATAGTTTTAAAACAAATAATTATAAATTATTATTGTTTATTTATTCTTTTAAATTCCATTAGTAAGAATTACTTATTTTGTAATTACTGTGAATGCTAAATGCATTTTATACCCTGAACAGTACTGGACTTTATTAAGATACTGTGTAAGTACCTCTGTATGTTGAAACACAAGAATGAATTTTGAAGGTAATTTACCAAACACTTGGAGGCCAATGGGAGATACTGGATGCTGGAAATTCACTACAATTTGAATGATATATTTAAAAAGTAAAGTAAAGTAAAATAAAATAAAATAAAATAAAATAAATGTTAATTTAAGTGTAGATTGACATATTTTGCACAAAAGAGCATTTTACAGAATCATATAATTTGGTGGATAAAATTATCCAAGTTTGTTACTCTTGATCTGAGCAACTGCTTGCTTTCCAATCATATTTCGAAGTAAATTAGACAGTTCCAGCAAGGTGAAAGCTTGACTCCTTCCCTTCCACTAATAAAGTTTCTCACTAGTATTCTAGTTTGAGTAATCTTTCACCAACTTACACTTTTAAAATTCTCTAGAGTATTTCATTTTCACAGAATTGTCCACAATTTTTTTAACAGAGTGACAAAACACTACACGGTGGGTTATTATCCTGAATTCATTTCTGAGTGTAGAAAGACAAGTCATAAGGCTTAAGAGAGCATTTGAACTGCTAATCTGAATCTCCAAATATTTTCAGGTTTATTCTTCACTAATCCTCTCCTGATGTTTTGAACAAAAGATTTTAAGAGATGACAGTAAAGAAACTCTCTTTACTGAGTCATTTTTACTCTTACTCTCTTTCTCCTTTCTCAAACAGGGAAAGAAAAAATAGAAAGGGAAAGAGAGGGAGATTTCCCTCATTGATTTTAAAATGGGGAGGTGGGCATAGGACATGAGACAGATCTTCATGTCTACTTAAACATTTACAGATGCATTTCAAAGGGCAAAACAACTCCTTAAATATATCAAGTACTTCTTTATGCAGAAACTCTAGAACCGATTCTGAGGGTAATTCACCAAACACTTTGAGGCTGATGGGAGATAGCTGTGGTTTCTCACACTGGGCCTGGCTCAAATCACTCCCTGTATGCTGCTTACCCTGCTAGTAATAGCTGCCATTCCAATGCTGGTAAATGCTCACAGGGGTCAACTCAGTCCATGTAAACTGGAATAGTACCACGGATGTTGCACCTTAACCCTAACCGGCTCTGTCCTGTTTAGGTTTTAGAATACAAGTACAAAGACTATCCAGCCTTAACTCTCCTAAAGCTTTGGAAAGCTCTACAACACTTGAGGTACTGAGCTAAAGACAATATCACCACTGATATCGAAACAAAAAAACATCTGGCAGTAGAATTTGTAAAAGTAACACATTATTTAAATAAAATCAAACACACAGCCATCAGCCATGCAAATGCATGTATTCATACACATATGTACATATATATGTGCAAATATATACTATGTATGAACAAACCTATTAACAGAATTAAACTTACTCTGGAAATACATTTCAACTGCTACCTGGGCAAATGTGTTCCCTAAATTGTTTCAGATTAACATTAAATGAACAAATCTAATGTCATTAATGGCAAAAGCGAATACACTACAATTTTACAGTCCCTCTTTTTTCCGCTGGAAGTATCTAAATATGAAAAAAAAAAAAGATATCTATAAAATAATTTAACTTAATTTACATTTTGTCCATTATGTATTCTATGCTGTGTGTAAGAATGTTTTTCTGTTTTCCTTGGAGATTTCTAAAGTGGCAGAAGCCTGAACCTACTCAGTAAATGGAAGGAATCGGTTTTGATAAACCTTCTGCAAAATACATATATAAAGGCTGGATCTTTTTATGAAAGACAGAAAGTTACTATTTTGAAGATTTTGTTTTACTTATAAAAAGTAGATACTTATGTTAATTGTTGTTATTACTAAGCTATTATTTCATAATGCGTATTTCTGGGGGAAAAAAATGAGAAAAGCAGTGTAGTGCATGTGGAACACTGGCTCCTAAATTTCTTAGGTTTGTGTAGATTATAGCTTCACATATGGTATGTCTGACGACATCATAGCATTCACACCTAGTCAGATTAAGCAGAGTTTGAGTTCTGCTGCAAAGTATGTCTTTTTTTGAACAATTTGATTTTGCCTATGATTCCCAAAAGATTTTTTAATGTCCTCTGGCAAGTTAGTTTCATCATATCTTTTCATATGGATATATGGTACATAATATGGATATATAGGTACATTAGAAGACAAAAATGCTACCTGTTCTATATCTGACAGTTTCTTCTGCCTTACACTGCCATCAGTTAAGAGATACTGAATCCTGATGAATTAATTTGTAAAAGTTTTGGGGAACTGCATTTTTCAGATTTTTGTATTAATATCAATGTAAGCCACAAAACAATGGAGAAATGCTGAAATGCACTCAAACTCATATTCTATCAGTTTAATGAATGCATATTCATAAATGCCTCTTGAGAAATTACCCACTTGGAAGCAATCTTTCAGAATTATGTATAAAAATGACACTTGAGCAATTTATTAAATAGTTTAGTGAGACTATCATTTTCAAAGCTCTTAGTTAACTGCTTATTTTATTCTGAATAGGCTAAGACCTGAGTTCTCCATTAGCATTCAACAGGAAAACCTGAGAAGTGCTAGGTAGCTGCAAACAAAAGATTAAAATGCATGGATGCTTTAAATGGATGTAAATGCATGCAACTGTTGCAGGATTATACAGATTAAAGACAGGCGGCATTCAGAACTGACACCTGTCCACTCGCTCAAGAAAAGCAAATGAGAGCTATGCAAGTGGACAACGGTGGTCTGTCCTTCAATGGACATTTCTAACAAGATCTGGGGTTCGGTATTAAACCCTCTGAGATGATGATGGTCATGTTAAATTCACCCGTTCTCTTGTCATCTCTCATTAAAAATAATGCATGTACTGATTGTATATTCCACATGAGTAGGTAATATTTTAAATACTATATATAGGTTTCTTTAGCATGTTAGTAACTTCAACTATTACTCTCAAACTACCCCATACATAATACCTCTTACAGACAAAACTAAATAAAATAAATTAAATTAAAAAAAAAAAAAAAGTGAAAATAAAAGAGAGAGAGAGAGAGAATGAGAACAAAGCCTAATGTAAAAATCACTCAAGGCGCAAAGCCAACAGAATACTATCTGCATTGTGGATGTGTCCCAAAGTCCCACAGGAATACATACTTCTTGCAGTTGGAAAAGGATAATTTTTGGAAGGGAGAAGCTTTCTGTTTGTTTGAATCCAGAACAGATTCCTGTGTTGTCTGGGCACCTATATTTTCCTGAAGAGAAGTCTTTTGCAGTTGACAGATTTAAGGCTCCAGGAAGAATACTCCTGCTGGATGTACTTTGTTAGGTATCTTTAATGTAGCTGGTAACAGACAACAGAACTTTTAACTCAGTTGTAGGGAAAGGAAGCACCAGCAGGAATGCACTGGAGCACAGCAGTTATTGCTCTAGGTTTTCTTTGGATGGCTCAGATATACCTGAGTATGACTTTCATTTACATATACTATAAAATTGGAAGAGGCAACGATTGCATATGCATATAGTCTGAAGATTCTGATTTTACACTGTTTAAATTGTTGGCATTGTTTTATTGTATTTGAATTCTGAAGTTGTAGAGATCACTAGAAGACGTGTCTTCACCTCAAATATTATATGCAGTTCTGGGCACTACAGTATAAAAAGGACATAAAACTTAGAGAGTGTCCAAAGTAGGGCTACAAAGATGATGAAGGGCCTAGAGGGTAAGACCTATGAGGAGTGGCTGAGGTACCTTGGTTTGTTCAGCCCAGAGCAGAGGAGGTTGAGGTGAGGCCTCATGGCAGCCTGCAGCTCCCTCATGAGGGGAGCGAAGGGGCAGGCGCTAAGCTCTGCTCTCTAGGGACAGCAACAGGACCCAAGGAAAAAGCATGAGGCTGCAACAGGGGAGGGTCAGGCTGGGGGTTAGGGAAAGGTTCTGCACCCACAGGGTGGTCCGGCACTGGGACAGGCTCCCCAGGGCAGTGGTCACAACACCGAGCATGCCAGAGTTCAAGAAGTGTTTGGACAATGCTCTCAGACACATGGTCTGATATTTGGGTGGTCCTGTGCAGACCCAGAAGCTCCACTCAGTGATCCTTCTGGGTCCCTTCCAACTCAGGATATTCTATGATTCTATTCCATACTTATTATGATGCCAAACTCATCTTGCCTTCATTTTACTAGTCTAGTTGTCATGTTCACAATGAAAAAATATAGCAAAATTGCAGTCACTAGGTAAGCTGAGAACGCATATAATAGCTCAGTTCTGTCACAGTTACGTTTGTTCAAGTGGGGTGATATAATCTAAAGGTACTACAAATGGCAATGGTTCTTCCCAGTTTTGAGAAGCAGAAAGAAAGTGAACAGGGCCATAATTAAGTCAAGCAGTAACCACTATCAGTAATGCATGCTCATTAGACCTCTTGAGAAAATTCAAAAAATAAATCACTTCTAGTTCATGTTGTCATGTAACACTCACCTAGTTACAAAATTCCACATGCTCTTAGCCAGTGCAAGATATCTCATTTCCTTTATCTATACGTGATGACATCAGTAAAATGAAGCAGTTCAGGAAATACTGCCTATTCGATTTAACTTTTCTTGAGCTATTTTTAGATACCTACATGAAACAGAACTAGTTTTTCCTACTTTACAATGAAACACGAGGAAGCTGGCATCTAGTGAAATATAAACTTTCAAATGCGTGTTTAAAAAATTAGTAATTTGACTCTATGCTTTAAAACTTCTAACAAAACATTTTCTATTCATTGAAAAAAAAAAAGAACCATTCTGAATTGTAAATAGGACTACTATATTGTCACAAACGTTTCTCAAAAGATTCAATCTGATTTTTAATTTTAGAGCATAGATTATCATCAAAAAAATGAAAACAGACAATGAGGAAGAGATAAAGGCTTAAGAGATTGATTGTATTTTGTTCTTCATTTTCAAATGCAAAGTATCCCTGCTTCAGAATTTCAAAGGAGATCAAAAGTCAAAATGCCAAGAACAAAAAATGCTGGTTTTGTTCAAATAAATTACTTAAGAGCAGACCTTTCTAAATAAACTTAATATGTAATGCACTTCCAGTTTACTAAACTTTCAGCCAAGTTTTGCTGCAATAATTTAATTTTCAAGTCACATTCTCCCTGGAGAAATACAAACATACTTCACTTTTGTTTACCCTTAAAAAAAATCAACTTTCATTAACCAATAGAGAATAAAATCATTAACTAAGGACTATTAAAGGCACTAAGCACTATTTAAGGACTACCACTATTTTATTTTTTTATGCTTCTTTGATTAAAGACTGACAGAATGGACCCAAATTTTACTATAACTCACTACTTTTTATCCATCCAAGTTTAACTGCTTTATATTATGAACGAATAATTTTGCCCTGCTATAAAATAAGTTCTTACATATATGTAATACATACATATATTATATCCTTGATGGCAGAGTGGCTTTAAATTTGAGAATGGAAAAAGTTAATGCAAAACAACATTATTGTTTTCTGTAAATGAAGCAGTCATAACATTAGACAATTCAGTAAAAATATTTTCACCTGACCACAAACTCTCTTCTTTACGTTCTTCAAAATGAAAACAAAACAGAACAAAAACAACAAAGGAAAAAAAAACAGTGGTTAAACTATTGTATTGATCTTTCTGACCTGAAAAAAAAAAGATGCTTAAATTTTAATCAACTGAAAAGTAAAGTTTAAAACAAAATTCAAAGAAATAAACATTCCAATGGATTTTCTCAGATCAATGGGTGAAAATGCAAGCAGTATTATTGCAAGCATCAAGCAACTAAGCCACATGTTGATTTTATGAAGTATTCTCAATAAAAGGAAAGGATGTCACTAAAAATTTAACTAAACATATTTGCTTTATGTCATTATTTAGCATAATGTAAGACTTCATGAGACATAGCAAATTCATATCTGGATTGCCCCTAGCTATATTTTAGATTTATAGGCACTAACTTTTACTGAATCTACATAGTCAAAGATAATATATGATAAATATATTCTTAATTTATACAAAATAACTAGTTATCATAAAATATATCTTATCACATTAAATTTTATGCTTTGTTATGTGCACCGATTATTTCATGTGCGTTTTTATGGCATTTTAACTAAATGTCAAAATTACATACAATAAATAGAAAAATATTTCTTTGTGTGTGTGTGTTTGTGGTTTATTTTTTAATAATGACAGCAGAGTAAACAGGTAGAGACACTTTTAACGACACTATGCATGAAGCTTTTCTGAGTTTTTGACTTAAAAACTAGTGAAATTTATTATTGTAGAAAAACTGCTTGAACAGCAGTTATTTAACGTATATATAAAAAAAAAAGTAATAAAAAACAAGTTTATCTAAATTGAAAGTTACCTGCACCTCATTAAGAATCAGATTTTTTTTTCACATTACTGTCTTTAACTGATGAAAGCATTAACAAAAGCATTATGTTCGTTATTTTTGAAATCTGTTTTTCCCAAGAGTGAAGGCCTACCTGTTTACCACTGTCTGTCATAATTTATAAATTATTTTAATCAACAACAGTTTTCAGTCTCAACACATGCCATTATCTAGTTGAACTGCTAGACATAAGTTTGCAAACCAGGAATTATTAACAGGGAAGCAGGGAAAAACTTACCTAATTTTCACTTACTACAATAAAATAAATATTCAGGTGCATATTCTGAACCAACTTAGATGACAGTTGCAGCTTTTGTTTCATAATGGTCATGATGCCGGTAACATTCATAAAGGCCCAAATTCAAGGCCATATTTTTCACCATTGCTTCAAATACTAACTCAATAAACTCAAGATAAGAGTTTACCCTACATGTTTTCACCTTATTTAATTATCACTTTCTTCTACTTAGCTGCAATCCATGTTATCTTTGCTGTATTATACATTCAAATGGACCTTAGCTAATATCTACAGAACAGTAGATAGATATAGTAGACAGATGGGAACAGTCTTCACAAGCTGAACACTGAAACAGACCTACAGTCTTCAGTACCATTTCCCAAATCTATGAATTAAACTGTAGCACAGATGCACAAAGAATTTAAACAACAGACAATGTAAACTAGTTAATGAAATGCATTGAACATGAAACAAAGATTACACAGCACCATCTATGAGATACATTTATTACTTGACTAAAATTGTCATAATCAGTATGAATATTATTTTTAATGGAGCATACTGAATATTAACATGAGAAGTCTCTTATGCCTGTTATTTTCCACACAAATGAATGATTTATTTTTATTTTTTCTCAACTCTACTATTCTCTGAAATAGGGAAGACAGGTAAAGAAAGTTTCTACAAAAACATATTCTGTTTCTCACTGATACTAGTATTTTATATGAAGCTGCAAAAAATTAAAAGTTGAAAACGACAATAAAGTTGCCCACACACTATAGGGAAATTTTCTTTATAACCAGTTGCTTTATGCATGAATCATTATCTAAGATGTGCTTTTAATCATTATAGCTTTATTACAAAGCACTCATTTTTATTTTATTCTGTGACAAGTTCTAGAGGTTATCGTTTATATATATATATATTCTTTTAAATCTGTTGCTTTCAAATTGATTTAGTTTTTTTTTTCATTCTGAAAAAGGGTAAATAGGGAAGTACAATTTATCTTCTCCACATAATTCTCTCTTCTCAACAGTTTCATCCTGTGTCCTCGTACTCTAATCTGAAATGCCTTAATACTTTTAAATATATATATTTTTTTTTAATACAGTAAAACTTGCATTATTTTAGCCCAAATTAAGAAATACCGGACTTTTTAATTGTAATAAAATTGCAAACATCTAAACTATGGTCATTACCTTTCTGTCATGTGGCAAATAAAAATAACATTTTGTATATAATTAAGAAGAGCTTTATATTTGAAGTGCCATGCCTATGAATAACCAGCAAACACTTTGACATCCTGAAACTGACACATTATTCTCATTTCTAAAAAATAAAATGCATCTATTATTTCTCGATTTCTAAACTGCTCTAATATAACAAAAAGGTTGTTATATTAGATATATAAATAACTCAGAAGTTATTATCAAAGAAAATCAGTAAATTCTGATTTGCCACAAATATGAGGTCATCCAAAGAATATGCAGTGTGTTTTAGTCAAATGTTAAAAATATTTTAGTTCAACAATTTGAAATAACTCATATGGATATTTTCACCATGCTTCATCACGTTAGAAAAAAAAAAAAAGGAAGAATATCATTCTTCAGGAAAATATTCATATATTTTAAACGGGAAATAAGAAAAATATTTAAAATTTACTGATTGATATGATTCACCTAATTCTGTCTGCAGAATGTTTGTGCTTTTATTTCCAAAGGTCTACAACATAAAAGGTCTACAACACAAAATGTACTGTCAAGAAAATTACTGTCCTATGCTTCACCAGATTTTGTAGTGTTTCTAAATTTTAAGAGGTAAGATGTACGAGGTGTGGCTGAGGTCCCTTAGTTTGTTCAGCCCAGAGCAGAGGAGACTGAGGGGAGGCCTCATGGTGTCCTACATTTTCCTCACAAGGGGAGTGGAGTAGCAGGCACCGAGCTCTGCTCTCTAGGGGCAGCAACAGGACCTGAGGGAATGGCATGGAGCTGTAACAGGGCTGGGTGTTAGGAAAAGGTTTTTCATTGAGAGGGTGGTCAGGCACTGGGAAAGGCTCCCCAGGGCAGTGGGCATAGCACCAAGCCTGCTTCTTGAATAACTAGCGTTGAAGAAGCATTTGAACCATGCTCTCAAACATAGAGTCTGATTTTTGAGTGGTCCTGTGTAGAGCCAGGAGTTGGATTTGATGATCCTTGTGGGTTCCTTCCAACTCAGGATATTGTATGATTCTCTGATTCTAAATTGAACCAAATTTTGGAAATGGTGAACCATGTTCCCTGAAACTAGTTTACCAAAATACTTATCATGATGACACATCTTCACAGATTGCATTTAGCCAGTCTTCCTACATCTAGGAATCTCAATATCCTGTGTAGAAGACAGGAGCTACGCAGGCATTGTATTAACTTGTTATTTAATAATGTAATAAAAACATAGCCAACCACTGTATCCATAAGATTACTTTTAAGTGTTGACCATTATGATACCATATCCTTTATTTGTCTATTTCTCTAAATGTGTGTTATTAGGAAAAGTGATCAGCAAGTGTTTGACATGGTTTAATACAACTGTTTAACACTTTATTAGCCCTTGCAAAATAGTTTATACTGCTTATACTGTTTCAGAGCTGAAAGACTAGCATGCTTGCAGTAATAAGGGATTCATATGTGCTACTGATTTGAAGATCTTGTTAACTTGGGCCAAAAAAAAATTCAATGGCTATCCTGTAAATATAGATAAGAACAGCAGAAAATTGATAATATCCAACAGTGATACCCCGTTCTATTTTAATAGCATACACTACTAAGGTAAACAGTATTTCTCTTTAAAAGAATAAGAAAATTAAGTAAGAAGGTTACATGAGAGAATCAAAATTTTCCTCTTTTAAAACAACCATTTGACTTCCTCAATACATTCAAGAGTTTGATACAAGTTTGAGGGAAGAAGTAGAGAACTGCAGAGGACCTCCTAAAGGCACATAACAAAGTCTAAAATGATATTTTGCAATGCAAAAGTATGTAGATATCTTAAAAAAAATGGAGTGAGTTCATTCTTACTCTGTACAACAAAATTGGCATTTCATTTTAACATTGCAACAGCTTTCTTGACAGCAGATTAATTTAACACTGAGCATCACAGCAAAAGTTATCTAGTTTAGAGTGCATAATAATTCAGTGTTGACCTTGATTATACATTAAATGTCATTCAGAATGACAGGAATAAAATAGATATATATGATTACATTAGAATCTCTACCAAATAGGATATGTTAATAGTGGCCCATTGAATATAATTTTTACATATAGAATAAACCATTAAAATATTTCCAAGAGCAACATAAGGTTTCTTTCAGTATTTTAAATTGTGAAAATAGAATACCCTTTGAATGAAACAAGTGATTTATAAAATACAATAGTGGTAATATAAGGTCTTATATAGTATTTTGGTGCATTTTTTCTTCTTACAAGGCACTCTGATACTAAAAATTCTTGTTATCACAAATTAAGACCCAGGGGTTGTTGTTTTGTCCAAAAATAAATAAATAAATAAAAATCAAATATTTCCTTTTACATTATATGTCTTAAGGACATCAGCAAAATCCTCAGAGACAAAAAATGGAATTCTTTACCAAATAAATTTTGTCCTGAGGAAATACAAGACTATGTGAGAACCTCTCTGTAATTCAACATGGTTTTAAAATATATTTGATTTTGGAACTGTTAGCAACCTCATGCTTAAAATTTAAGACAGCTTGATAAAGCTTGGTGAACTGAGATTTTCCATCTGGTGTGAAAAAAAGTAAATAGACACACTGATTTAAAGAAAATCTTCATAGTTGGATTTATAAGGCACATTAAGGTTGTTTTCTTGCAAGTCTGTGACTCCTACTGGCTTCTTGAAGAAATTTAATAGCTTTCAGATTTGGGGCTTTGATACAGCTTTATCAAAACCTACTTGAAAACTGAACTAGTTCTTTTCATAGTAATCATAAATTGACTGTGAATTCATTTATATTACAGAAAATAAATAATTCTGCATTTACAGTGCTTGATTAAAGTCTCATTAAGATATTATAAATAGGAATCCAAATAATTCTGAGAGCTTCTGTGGTTATACTTACATAGGTGAATTAGAGGAAGGGCTCAGGTTGCAGCAGTGGCATGCAGTCATCTGCAACAGTTTAGTTGTTAGCACATTCCTGTCCACAGTTTTGGCCTATGCTAACTTCACTCAGATAAAGGCCAGATGTATTTCAGTGGGAAGTGTCAGTATGCACTGTGGGTGGGATCCATGAGATGATGGAGTGTTTAGTCATATGAAACACAGACCATGTCACGTGTCCTCTGGGCCAGAAAGCAAGCCCTGGACCCTAGCCCTTGAGAAGCAGATACATAGACTTTGGGACCTGTCATGCTACTATTGGAATCAGTGAGAGCTTTCACATTGATTTCTACATTGATTTTGTGATAGGAAAATAATTTAGCATCCTGTCTTATTCAGGTTGATATTTGATTTTACAACGTTTCATCTTTTTCTGATTATTCTGTTACAGTTCTCAACAGTACCAATAATTGTACAAATTGTACAAATTAGCTACTGCTAACACACAGGATTTCTTCAGGAAAAGACCATGGTTAAAGGAATTAAAATGCATGACTCATTTTTAGATTGCAAACAACTTCAATAGAACTAAATGTGTCTACTTGTGTGCTTCAAAGTCTGTGTGAGCACAGGGATTCTTCTGAAATGCAGCTCCACATCCTGACGGTAGAGAAGCAGTTGAAGCTTTTTGGAGGCTTCAGTAGTCTAGAAACCTTTCTCCCACCCTCAACCAAAAAAACTGAAGCCTGGATATAATCTACCTACAAAACAATTAGCTACATACTGAAAAGATACCTGTGTTTCTTTCATTGATAGCACTGTCAGTCAGGAACTCCCATTCTCACACCCTCACCAACCATGCTTCTTCATAGTACTGTGAATTTGCTGGAATTCACCCCTCAGTACCTCTAATTTCATAAAACCTCGTCAGGGATTCAGGCAAGAATACCAGATCTTGCCTCAGCTCAGGATTTCTTCCAGCCTATGTTTTCTAGAAATTATGATTCTAGAAGTAGTATTTCAACAATGTAGGGACCAGACCCAAGATGCTGGTGGACGTATGAGTAACTCATTCATTTTCTACCAAAAAATACTGTATACTACTTTCTCCCTCTTGTTCTGAGGAAAGACAATAACACTAACTTTTTCATTACCGAGGATTACTAGTTTGACATCATTCTGTATTTCTGTTATCTAATAATCCTGTCATTTGATTCAAATGTACTGCCTTTAGTACCTCATGGACTGTCTGAATCCAGTCTAATATCTAATGTATAAAGAAACTTAAACAGCATCAGAGAGTTTCAGCTGCCTAAACACCAATGTCTCAGACTCTTCAGATTTCCCAGGATATTCAAGATATCTTTAGGGATCTGGTATATGTGGTACAGGACCCAGAGTCCACCTGTATCTTTCTGTAGAGGCAGCTAGTGCATGCTCCTGTCCCAGGCACCTGCAGTTTTCCATTAAGTTTCAATACGTACAATCACATCCCTTTCAACACAAATTAACCTGATATGTAACTGTTAAGATTTTATTCTTAATTTGCTCCTCATATCCACTGCTCTTCCCCTACAGAAAGACAAACTTGGAAGTGTTTTTAAGGCTTTAAATTACCATAAGTTATTCTGTGCAGTTATTTCACTGGCACCATTTGAATCTCATCTAAGCTTCATGTCAGAAAAGCTCCAAGGCCAAAATCTATACCCATCTTTCAAAACCTGAAAATTCATTTGCTTTGTTATGTAGAAAGTAAGCTGAAATCTGGTCCTGCCTAGACAGCTGGTGAAGTATGACTGCTGAACCTGCCTATTTAAGAAATGTACTCATTTATTATTTTTTCACTTGTCTTTGCACCTTGTAGAAATTATCATCCTATTTAACAATTTAAACTATTTAACTACTCCTTCTGAACTGTGAATTCTTTAAAGCAAGCACCTTGTATTTGTTATGTAACAAGATATAAGCCTGCTTGGCATTGCTCTTGGAAATCTGTATTGGGTTACAAGAAAGCCCAGCTAAGCTTTCCATGCCACCCAGAAATCTCCACTGCCTTCACCTGTGGAGTCACTTACTTTCATGAAAAGTAGAGGTGCAATACCATCCTCCTTGTTTTGGACTTTTGGTTTGCACAGGCACGAATGACTGTACAGTACGAAAGGATGATGAGGAAGGCGTTATGAGTACAAACAATCTTCTCTGACATGTGAGTTGGAGGCAGAGTTGGGCTTCTCACAATAAAACTGAGACCTGTAAGGAACCTCTGCTATCCACCTACCTAGCAACTTTATCTACTTACAGTTACATTTGAAGCAAGGTGAAAATTCCTTTAATTCCAATAAACGAAGGGCACGCTGACCAGGTTTTTGACATGATTAACTACTCACTCTGATCTAACATGCCTGTTTAGAATAAGGGGAGCAAGAGAGAGAAAGTAAGAGAGAGAAGTGTGTGGAGGATAAATATGACTAATTAAAATCCTTTTTCAGATATTTTTGCAACTTGACATTATCTTTGCCATGCTCTGTGAGCACAGCGAAGCTGTGCAATGTACAAAATTCTGCTAACTGCTTCCATTTTTCTTCTGGACAGGCCTCATCAGTTACAGTGTGTCACCCACAAAAACAGAATTTTTAAGTGGTGGAATTCTTTCACAGAAACTTCTGGATCTGCATCTCGCGTTTCCAATTTTCACTCCAAAATACCTATCAAGAACATGAGCTAATTACTGTACTGACTGTTAGCTGAAAACTGTGTTACATCACCGGTGATGGCACTACAGTACGGGAACACTATCTTTGTTTCTACAAAACAAGTAAATAGCAAATGGGCATCTCATTTTGTGTAAAGCTAAAGCTATTTCTCATGGAAACGACAAGAAGTTCTTTAACGATCTGAATGCACAACAACAATGCAACAGAGAAAGGGAAAACAAGTGTAAAACCTTCTTCTGCTATCTACCATTTCACTATTTACCCCATCACTAGTCTTCCAGGTGGCACTCCTGCTCCATCCATGCAGTTGAGGAAGGAAACTGGAATGGAAAGAGGCAGTAGATCTGGGTCTACTGAATCTCTAGTTTGTTGGAATTATACAAATGGCCCCATCAAGCTGAAGTAACATTGCCTTTGTGGTTCTCAAAGCTAGAGGCCATTTCCTGTAAATCTTTAGACAAGACCTAACTGGTGAGTGCAGGTACCACACAGGTGTAATGGCCACACAAAACAAAACATAACAAAACAAAACCAAAACAAGTATGATGAGAGTGAATAAATGCTAGAAGGATTTAAACAGGCCTATTTAATAAAAAATATTTATATTTAAACTCCTCTCTGAGGTGATAAAACACTGGTTAAACATTCTGATATTTTAAAGGCTTTATTTAAAAAAAAAAAAAATCAACTTCCATTAGCTGATGCTTTACTTTTTAACTCCGATGCTGAAAAACTACCACGTTGTATAATTTTTTCCCTGCAAAAATGATACATCTGTGGCTAAAGTCAGATCTTTTTATAATACTATTTAAAAAAAAAGTTCACCTTGGTTCTTAATCCTGAATTAAGCTTTACACTAAAGCAATATCACTATTAGAATTAACATGGCATGACTTCCCTAGATAATTCAGAAAATTTTGGAGGGCACACTAGTGATTTAGTTTCAGCGTCAAAAACAATTACTATACTTCTTTTTTCAGACTGAATTCTGGTCAAGTCTTGTTGGTGCTTCAATGACTCCTACTACAATGAGTTAGAACCTGAACTCTTGCATAAGCCAGGTAAACTTTTGGCTAACATCTAAAAGTTAAAAAAGGAGATAAATAATTCTCATACTTCCGCCTACAAGAACTTCTAGAGAACAAGCCTTCTTATTTCCAGATATTGAATATCACAGTCAAGAAATATTCCCTAATTATTTCCTAATTTATTTTAAAAATATGTCACTGCTTTGAAGTACAACATTTAAACATCACCCAAGTCTAATAAATTCAAAAGTCTAAAAAAAATTCCTCCCAGAAAGAAAAACTCTATCTTTGAAAGACATAAGTTTCTAGCAAGTAAATTTTACTTTTTTGTTCATTTGTTTGTTTTCCAAGTTAGCTCAATTTACATATTTTCAGAATAAAATGGATAATGGTGACTGAGAGTCAGAAGAATTTAGGAAATCTGGTTTTGGCTAGATATGCAGGAGCACAACTTAATTATTTATAGTTTTGCAGTCAGAAACAGATCTTTTTAAAAAACTAAATTGTAACAGACATTTAATACCACTCCAAATAATTTGACATTTGACTATTCAGTTACAAACATTTAAAAGTAGCCTAGGATTTCATCTGTATTATTGACATTACACAATAATGTTTTCTCTACATTTAGATGATACAAAGAAATCCATTGCATAAGGGTCCACTTATTTACAGAGAAAAAATAATGCTCATTTTTATATGTTTGCCTCATTTAGCATAAAAATTGTCTTTCAATCCTTACAGCCATTTTTGCTCGATATTTTTTTATGTTTAACAGAGAAAAGTACAACTATGTTTCTGGGTGCTCAGAAGCAAGACAAATGCTAACTTTGCAAAAGCAAGGCTGCTAACATCTTTTTACTATAAAACCTACATTTTTCTTGAGAAAGACTTTTGCCATTAAGAACAAGGTGTTCCATGTTTGTGTGAAATGGCTTGAATAAAAAAAATGTCTCCTACATGAGCTTTGCTGTTCTGATTTTGGGAGGAAAACAAAAACAAAGAAGTGTCAACTGCTGGTCAAATTCATCCACTGATAAATCAATCAATCTGTAAATTCAGTCACTGATGATAATGAAAAGGAATCAAAGGAATCAACCAGTTAACTTGCACACTTTCAAATTACCACTTGTCAAATTACTAATTGTATCTTTTGACGGTTCTGTGGTGCTTTCTTGGATACTTATTGACGGCATTCCTGTTCCACTAGTTCTTGGTTTCTTTTTTTTCTTCTTCTTTTATTTTTTTTTTTTCTTCAGATTAGATGACTACACTGTTTTGCAAATCGCACAAGAAAACTATTATTATGCATTATGGCAAGAGTTACAATTTCCTTCTCCCCACTAATACTATGTATGACAGAGTAAAATCCATGCCAGAGTAAAACACATGGAAAAAAAAATAATAACCCTCCTACCCACCGTAATTCCAAAACCAGAAGAAACAGTAGTCCTTCTCAAAAAGCATAATTTTATCTTGAAAACACTTGGATTCATCTATAGAGGAACCATTCTCTTTAGGCACATTTAACAGTATCCCATGCTATGATTTGCTAAATAAATGTAGAAAACACAAAGTCTAGATCTGTGTCTTACTTTCCTTTTCTTGTCACATACCCACCCTCCCCACCACCAAAAAAAAAAAAAAAAAGTTTTAATGAAACTGACTGATAGGATCCAATATCAGAAAAGAATGCTCAGCATGTTTTCTGGAGACTCCCTCTGTACTTTTTTCAAGCAAACTACTTCACACAAGCAATCTAATATTTTCATGTACTGGATGTGCTGGTAATTAGCAAGGGCTTTTAAAATAAGGGCAAATCATTGCATGTGCTACTACAGTGTTAACATCTTTGAAAACTAAATTAAGTTATCCCTCAGATTGTTTTGTACCTTTCTCTACAAGGAGTATGGGATTACTTTTCTTTGCATGCTGTTAGAGAACTCTTCACAACTCTTCAGCTACTGACTCCCCTAGCTATAGGCTGTTTACCCAAGGCTTTTTAAGAAAATAAATGAGGTAGATGGGAGCTTTCTTGCCTGTGGGTGAATCCAATAACATTAGACAGACACTTTTTTTTTTTTTATAAAGGTCACCATTTGACTGCTGACATATTTCCAAAGCAAAGTCCATTGTATGTTTATAATATTTTTACTTGGTTATGTAGTATGCAAAAAATGACAGGAAACTGGGCATGTGAACTCAAATATGAACTAAGATTACATTTGTGTGGAAAGAAGTGATGATACACACAGCATAATACCTTTCAGCATCTCCCAGGATGTTCTAGGGATGAAGGGAAGGCAAATGCAATTACTAAACTGTTGCAGGCTGTTTGAAATAATGATTTAGATTAACAGTGAATGACATTCAGGCAGATGTCTAGCAATGAACTGAATGAAGCAGAATGAATCAAACAGAACAATTCTAGTCAGTCAAAACTGAATATGGGAGCAGGTCAGAAAGTAAACTCATTATTTCAGAGCCATTCACCAATGAAAACTGAGATTTTACTAGTAAAGTCAGGTTATGCAGCTGAATCTTCGGAAAGAGTTCTAGCAAACAAACTTTGGCTTGTTTGCTAGAGATCTGTCAGATGTAAGATACTGTCAAGATTCAAAAAGATACATAGAATCGTGATATATTTGGGCAGTGAAATATTCAGTGGAGCAACATAAATGAGAAAATGGAAGAAAAAAAAAAAAGAGAAACCATGCTATAAAATATAATATACCAACATGACTTTTGATACAACTTTCCACCAGCACTCCTACGACCACATAAAAGGTTGTATTAGAATCTTCCATCACAATAGATAGGAAATAAATGCTTGTAAATGCATAACACTTACACGTAACAAGGCTTAAAAAGTAAAATCAGAATCAGTACAGACAGAATGAGCTGTCCATCTTATTCCTGGTTTTAAACAAAGATGCTTAAGTAAATGAGAATGAAGAGATTTCTTGACTTGCTGGTAGTAAGAGTTCAAATTCCATAAGGATGAACAGAGTTATGATTAAATTCTTCCATTCAAAATACCTAAGTTTTGGGGTAATTAGTGATGTATTGAAGAACCTTTTGATGGCTTTCAGAATAATGAGGAAAAAGCAAGAGAAAGGATGGATAGTTTCTAGGCCAAATGCAACTTTATGCAGTATAAATACACTACTATACTCTTCAAATAAAATAAATAAATATAAAAATTTAAAAAGTTTTTTTCGGATTAGGTTAATCTACAAAATAACAAGAATTAATATAAAACACACTGATGGAGCAAATGCTACAAAGTGTTTTCCATATCTACTTTTCCTTAACTACTGACATCACCAGACCTACTTCTCTGTTTCCTAGGGAGGCCCCACCCACATATTAACTCTGTGAAAGACAAAGTTTGGCTAAATTTCCACCAAGAAAAAAAGATTTACAGAAGAATCCAGAATTAACCAGGTACATAAATAAGCATCTTCAAAGTGCATATGGGGATTTAGCTAATGACAGTATCTTCTTACATTTGATGTATAATAAGCAGTGTCCAGGATGTCAGATTGACCTACTGCCAGTATGGCAAGGTTTTAGAGTATTTTTTTGCCTTTTCACCCCCTAAAATCTAGGGAGGTCATTGATGTTACAAAAGTAAAAGATAAGATTTTTTTCTTCTATTGCAACCTGTAACAGTATTCTAATAGATGCTATTATGTAGACTGTGAGACCTCTTGATTCTCTTGTCTCTTCTTGAACATCAGAAGGAGGTTGAAAACATACAGAATTGATTCATGAGCATCATAAAGGATTAGGAGTCCTTACTGAGACTGAGTTTTTTATTTCTATATTAGATATTCTATAAACTGGCAATGAACCCAGATAAATCTCTTGTGGTAGAGGTAAGAGGTTGTATTGTCTGAGTGTCAAGAAGCAAAGTGAGAGACTGCAGCTTACTTACACCTTATTGCTATACATGTCTTTCTTTTTGCCATGTGTCCTCATCCTCAACATTTAGACTCTATAACACAGATTGCAACCTGTGTCATAACTTCCCAAAATAATTACATAAGACAAGTTAGGTGATGCCCATAAGAAAGCATTACAAATTCAGTATGTTTTGCATTCACAATATAGAAAAAGGATGGGATGTGTGCTGACTATAGAAAATAAAACTTAAATACTATTACAGATTACACAGATTTATGGTAATACTGATTGCATAGAGCACAGTAAACTCCCATTTTATTTGAGCAATTTAAAGTTGTCATCCACATTTTGTCAAAAGTTGTAAGCAGAAATATCTGAGCATATTTGAAATGTCATATGCAAGTCTTGGTTACATTTCCAGTGACTGCTGACCAGACAAGATGACTGTAAAATTTCACTGCTGTAACACACAGTGGGATAGACTAAGTGAAAAGCATATACTTAATATATTTTCTCATTAGTGCAAAAACTATGATATAGTTGAAGTGTCCTCTATATATTAGGGTCAGTTACTGAAATTTTATTTAAATGACAGAAACCTAAAATTAAAACTTTCAAAGTTTGAAATAAAGTAGGAAAAATTTAGTTCAGAAAGGAAGAACCTTTTTAGACCATTCTCACATAATATTAGGATTTTTTTTTTTGTACAGATATAAAAACATATCAGTCAGTAAGAATTTAGAAAACCCACAGAAGAGAGAAAAAAAAAAGCAACTTGTAATGCTATCGCTGCCTGATTCACAAAAATCAATCAATGTTCTGGGGGCTGGCGTGGTCGGTCTCTGTTCACAATAAACATGATCTCTAACATTTTTAATGTTAGAATTTGAATTGCTTTTCAGCTAGAGAAATGACATGAAGAAGAAAAAACAGACTATAATGAATCTTTTGGAGGCATTAGACTAAGGACCATAGCTAGATTTTTTGCATGTGTTTATCCTTGCCTACTTATACAGTATTTTATCATCTAGTTGATAATATCCCCACCTGCATTACAACTGAGACAAAACTGAATTCTGTAAGATAGTAAGAGAAGCAGATTTCAGGGTTGCCATCTGGACTGCCCTATTGGCTGATGAATCCATTCCTGAAAACACTTCATAACATATGCTATAGCTCTCTAGGGAGGCCTCAGGAGATAAAATTCTCATAGGAAGAACGCTTGTTAAGAATAAAGGGCAAATATGCCGAGTTCCTACTTGAATAAATATCAGCATAGTAATTTAGTAACCAGAGTTCCATAGTAACTGGAAAAGTACTTCCCTCTCATTCTACCATTAATTTCTGTCATCAAGATAGTTTTCAAGGAATACTTCAAGAATCAATCAGACAAGCTCAAGGACAGAAATCAGCTCACCAAGAAATAAAAAAGTAGACTGATGAGATGTAAAAAGCTATGTATGCACTCCGGAAAGATACAATGCTCAGGCACCTGCTCAAGTCTGAAGAAGCAGGGTATTCCTATGTTTCTTCACAGAGAAAAGATTAAAATAAGTGTGTTCTCTTTAATAAGTGACTTGGATGTAGGACTAGAAGATGTATAGAGTAAGATGATACTAAATTGGGAGGACCTGTTGGCTCTGTTGAGGGTAGCCTTGCAGATTGGTCTTGACAAATTAGAGAGCTGGGCAATCACCAACCATATATAGTTTAACAAGAGCAAGTGATGGATGCCACCTGGGAAGGGGCAGCCCTGGCTGGACATACAGCCCCACAGAGACATATGAGAGTTTTGGTTAATGGCAAGTTGAATATGATTCAACAGTGTGCCCTGGCAGCCCAGAGGGCCAACTGCATCCTGGGGTGCATCAGTCATGGCATTGGCAGACAGGTAAGTGAGCTGATTGTCCCTCTCTACTCTGCACTGGTGTGGTCTTACACACATACACACAGTTTACTGTGTGTGGTTTTGGGCACCGCAGTATAAAAAGGAAATATTAGAGAGTGTCCAAAGAAGGACTACAAAGATGGTGAAGGATCTGGAGGGCAAGACCTATGAGGAGAGGCTGAGGTCCCTTGGTTTGTTCAGCCCTGAGCAGAGGAGGCTGAGGGGAGGCTTCATGGTGGCCTGCAGCTTCCTCAGGAGGGGAGCAGAGGGGCAGGCACTGAGCTCTGCTCTCTGGGGACATCGACAGGACCTGAGGGAATGGCACAGAGCTGGGACAGGGGAGGGTCAGGCTTGTGTTAGGAAAAGGTTCTTCACCCACTGAGAGGGTGGTCAGACACTGGTCTGCCAGAGCTCAAGAAGCATTTGGACAGTGGTCTTAGATATATCGTTTGAATTTTGGTGGCCCTGTGCAGACCTAGAGTTGGACTCAATGATCACTGTGGGTACTTTCCAACTCAGGATATTCTGATTCTATGTTTCTATGATCTCTGCTTTAAAAAAAAAAAAAATGTTTTTTACTATATGCTTTGACAGCTGAAACTAGAACAAGGGCTTGACTTACAAGAAATAGGATAGAATAACAGAATGTCCACACATACAGAATGCGGTACACGTAAAGGAGAATCAAGCCCCTTAAAATGACAATTTATGAGTCAATATTAGCAATTAAAGCTGTGAGCACAGTGTAAGCATATTTACACAACAGATTCACTGATACACCAGACAGCTCACTACAAAAAGCATAAGAGCTCATTTAGTGGAGTGTTTCATCCAGGGTAGTTTATCTGCTTCACAGCTAATCCATAAAGGTGAAGCATCATGCTAAGGCAGGTGTCTCTCTTCCAGGTATTAAGACAGGTCACTTAAAGAGTAAACTGCGTCATGACAGACAGACATGTTCACAGCAAACAGACCTTACAACACAGAGAAATACTTCCATGTGCAGGGAACAACTTGAATTCCAGTAAATCAGGTAGAAAGTGAATGGATAAAAAATATTTAAGTAGTTTATCCTTCAATTTGGATTTTCAGAAAAGCTTCATGAAGACATGGGTGTTTAAAATTATACATAAGGGACTTCAAAAATCAGATTACTATGATGAAGTAAGCCAGCTGAACAATATTTGTTTACTCTTGAAAGTCATGAATTGGAAGATGTGTTTATCAAATTAGTGTTTTTAAAGGTATGAAACTGGTTTTCATCATAGTGCCTATGCAGAATGGGCCATACCCCCAGTTACTAACACATCAGATTTTGCTGAGACCAGGTAATAGGAAACAGCTGTGTCATATACACAGGCTAGTAGAAAAGATGGTACAATATGTGCCTCTGAAGTTGGTATGCAAAACTGTATGAAATCAGCATATTTCTTGTGAAATGAAACAATGGATTGCAACAACAAAGATGAATAAGAAATAGTAATCAAGGTTTTTCATTATGCAGATCAGAAGATGTGTGCTTGACAGAACTCGAGAAAGGAGTTGGTGCATTTTACTCTAGCCTTAGTTTTCCATCTAATCAACATGTAAACTGTGAATTTAACTGGTATTCCAAGTCAAAGAATGAATCAAGATGTCAGATAACAAAAGACACTGCTACGAGTGATACAAAGACATTACCAGCTAGCATCAGAAATAGGCCAGTTACTGTGTTGCCACTTATAAAAATAAAAAAAAAAAAGGAAAAAAAGAAGAAAAGAAAAGAAAAGAAAAGAAAAAAGAAAAATGCTGTATGACTTTCTCCGTTCACAGAAAAGTAATAGGCTTAGTGTCAGGGAGACTAGGTTTATCAGTTATCAGCATGTATGAAAAAGAACTTTTAGAGAGTAACCAGCATAACTACTTATACTCAACAATCACAACAACCAAGATGAAGTTTTCATATGTGTGGAGTAATCACAGCTATA
The DNA here is from genome assembly GCF_964211835.1 of Anser anser. NCBI lineage: Eukaryota > Metazoa > Chordata > Aves > Anseriformes > Anatidae > Anser > Anser anser. The sequence continues at coordinate 46,133,476 of NC_139722.1, read as the reverse complement.
ATTCCACACCAAGAATGACAATTAAACACCATACACTACAATACACAGTTCATCTCATTCAGAACACAAGATCCATAATCTCCACATAAATAGATGATTCATCAGTTTATGGAAGTATAAGAGGAAAATGACACAGAGAAGCCTCCTAACTAATGAATAAATCTCTCTCCTTGCTCCTTGTCTTTGTGAGTATGTAAAGATTCCAGTTCTTTATATCCAGTTCTCAGACTGGAAGTGAAAACCAAATGTTATTTCAGATAAAGACTAATAAAGAGTTGAGATATATTACTTTTTTTTTTTTTCCTTTTTTCATTTACACCTGCTATGTTACTCTACAAAAGTTCTTTCAGCAATTCTCTCTCAAAGATTCTTGAACCTTTTACTACTTTCTTCAGTTTTCCCTGAATAGGACCATACCACCAACTATTGGGTGAATTCCGAGTACCAAAATAGAACTATTCGTTTCTGTTTTCAATGTACCAAGCTCTTACATTTTGGCCCTGTTTGAAAGACATGGTAAAACAATAAAATCATAGTATGCTCATGAAACATTTGACACAAAAATGGGAGGTGTAAATTTAAAGTAAGCATTCTATTCTGAATACTCTGATGAGCTGTAATTACAAAACAACATATCATAAAAGACATACTAAGTATTGCTCCAAACATAGATACACCTTATTAGGAAACACAATAGTTATTATTAAACACGGTAGTTAAACATTCATTATGACAAGACTGTTATGAAATAAAAATCTTCTTAATAAGACAGTCTGGATGGAACCTATTAATTTAGTGGCATACAGCCCAACAGTTTCACAAAATCAGGACTGAAAAATGCATACCTGTACAGCACCTAAATTATAATCTGTACTGAAAATACATATTCAGCACTAAGCTGCAAAATTCTCTGCAGAATCACCCTTCAGGTAACATTATTTTATTTTACATGACAGACGAATTGAATTTGCAAAAGGCTATTTACTTTTGAATACCTGCTTTTCTGTCTTTAGTATTCATCAAGTGATTATGTTTTTAACTTAGATCTTTCCCCCTATATGAACTATGGTGTTAGAAAATGCTATCACGTATTTAGAAAGTTGTTCCGCAATATGAAGACAAAAAAAATCTATAGTTTGTCTTACACAATCCTAAATCTTTTATTTCTAAATTTGTGTCATCAATATTTGATTATACAGGTTACAAGGTATTAAAAAATCTGAAGGCTAATATAAAGTTGAATGTAAAAAAATTTATACAAAAATAGATTCCTCTGCTCAATATAAAATGTATTTTGTAATGCTTTACAATTAAGATAATGCTTCCAAGTACATGAGGTTTCTGTAGTGCTGGTCACAGAAACAGACAAGTGAAAAAAAGTTCAGCAATAATGGTCTAAAATGTGGTGCTTCTGTTTGAAAATAAACATTGTTTCCAATTCTGTTAGAGAGATAAGGTGGCTGAATAGCTCAATAAAATAAAAAAAGGCTTCTAGAAAAATGTGTCTTTCCTACAGAATATAACAAGACACATTTTCAAAGCATAAGTAGAAACTCAGCCATAAAACTCCTACTAGGATCCTCATGTCAAAAGCGCTGTGCATCATGCTGAAAATGTCCTTTAATGATAACAATAGGGTTAAAACTTTCAGAACATACACATAAATATTTCACATGAGGTGTTTCACAATATAATATTTCTAATTTATTCTCAACTGTAAATCCTGTTCTTTCTGATGTATCCTGTTACAGGAACACCTCAGAAATGAGTTTACTGTTTAGTATATAGCCCACTAAAATCTACTGTTCTTTCAAGAAACTTTCAACCTAAGTCTGGCTCTTTAAAGCACACTTTTAAGGAAGGCACACAAACAAAATTAATCATTACAGAATGTGTTTTAGTGTTGTCTATATTACTTCAATATTTCTTGCACTTTATGTACTGATGATCTTGCTAAATTACTTATAAAAAGGTTTCTAGAAATATTACCTCTCCCTTTACTACAGGAATGATACAACCTCTCTAAAATGAAGTAGATAGTATCAAAGAAAGATGGAGAACCCTGGTATCAACTACAGCATAATGGAGAGAGAAAAATATGAAGATTCTACTGTGTACCAGAGAATGAAATCATAAATCCTTGGGGCTGAAGTGAGATTGCATTATCAAGTCAAACATTTGCTTCTAAAATCATTGCTATAGACAAAAAAACGTCTTATTAAAGGGAAGTTTGAGACAAAAAACAGTACAGTTTATATTTATTCGATTCAAAAAAATAATAGTAATAAAATTTAAAAGTGACTACTAGGAGGAATCTTCAAATGATATTTGAAGATTGACATTTGCAGGAACTGGTGATTGACTGTTCTGACTGTTTTTTATTGTGTTTTTTTTTTTCCCTATTACAGCAAGAGTCAAAGTTATGACATAATTTTATATTTCTGTGAGCATCTGGAGTCAGTTCCAATTACTTAACAATGAAAAGGTAAATATAAAAGGATTTTTTGACAAGAGACTTTTTCCTGCTTGTCTATGTTGAAGAAAATAGATAAAAAGTGATGTAGAAGCAACAGAGTCCTGTGTATCAGATCACTTTATAATTTAGCAGTCATATTGAGGTCCTTAACTCTAAAAACTTGTTTACAAACATATTCAAATCTCGACTCTAAATTATGTGATGTATCTCAGGGATTTTTACCTAGCACACAGTTAAAAAATAAATATTCTAGTACCCTACTTCTAAGACTCTAAACTACATCAAGTAATATGTTATTTTTTTTAATATGTAGAGGCCCATTTTGGACATCTATGATTAACATGGGCAGCTAAGTACTCAATTTGTGATTAAGCCCCACAGCAACAAATGAAACATGCTAACAACATAAAATGTATCAGCCCCTTTCTTTGTAAACACAATACAAATGAGAAAAGGCATTACATAAAGTTGCTAATGTCTCTGAATTTGTAAATAAAAGGAGAAAACTAGCTAACATACCCAATACTTGGTGGCATAACAAACTGGAGACTTAGCATGGCAATGCAGAAATTAATAGTGAGAGCCCTCATCATTGATTATTCTTCTGTACATCACAAAGTTATAAGAGTATGAAAGTAAGAAAATTTTTGTGACTTTTGACAATTATTAGTAAGAAAAAGATTATAACAATTGCCAAAAAAATCACAAAAGTTGACATGTTACCTGGCTATGACAAAGAGCACACAACTGACACCCAAGTAAGCCAGCAGAATATACATCCAGATATCAGGGGAGAGAGGATTCAGGAAGGAGAAGACGCCCGGGTTTGTACCATTGGGCTTGCGGTACAAAATACTTATTCCAAGAGTCATAAATGGCTTGGAAAAGTCGATGACTTTCTCTCGGACATAGGTAATTGCCAATGGTGCAACTGCAAGGTCAGCTTTCTGTTGACAGAAATACAAAAAGAGAAATAGTCTGTAAGTCAGAAGAAACATGTTGAAGCGAAAAATCAGATTAGGCAAAGCTCAAACTTTATACAGAGGAGGTTTGTTCTTGCACTAGTTAGGCTGAAATTTAAAACTCTCCTCTAATTGGGGAAACCAATTTATTCTACTTCTTGTTTGCTAAAGCAATATAGCAGCATTTAAAGAGAATTTTAAAAACTATTAAAGGTAGAAGTGAAGAAAAATGTTGCATTTTGCAGAAAACATGAACATTATCACATCTTTTTAAACTTCTTAAAATGTACATAACAATGTATATCTTTATGTTGTCACTTCTTCAGTGAGCTCTTAAGAAACTGATATATTTGTGAAGCAGATAAGTATATGCTCATGCCAGCATAGGGCAAGGGCAAGGAAGCAGTTTTGCATATTTTAATGTAAAAGTACTGGTGCAAAATGAAAAGCATTTTAAAATTGGAAATGCTACAACTGAAAAGTTGTTACAGGGAATAAGTTCTAGTAAGGTATGCCTGTCCTTACTAGTTTTCAGAAATCATTAAAAAAAAACATTTGTGGATAACTGACTATTAAACAGTTGCAACAGTTAAAATGAACTCATGCAATAGAATGCTTTTTGCCAATTTACTTTTAGTTTTAGTTATTTATGGCAATAATTCACAGGAGATTAGTAAATGTTCTGTATCACTTGTTATTCAAAAAGTAACGGAAATCAGTCAAGAAATCTACAGCATTTAATTTTTAATCTCTGTTAACAACTGTTAAAAGCCTGTACATACTGTACATGTGTGTATGTGTATGAGCACACATGCATGTGTGAAAGTGGGAAGTTCAGAGTATGAAAATATACAGTACAATACTTAGCCAGCTGCAAAGATTTCTTCATGAACTGTATATAAATACAGGCACATAATCACAGAGATGGTATAGCTACTTTGAAATAATGTTATTCAAATAACACAGCTGCAGATAACACCATTTTCAGAATGCCCATTGTAAACCAAGATTAACAGTTTTATTCCCAGTAACACGGTATAAATTCAAATATTATATATTTTATTTTACTCACATTGTATTTTATATATTGTATAATACTCTCAATTCCACACAATTAGAGCACTTCAATATTCCATTTTTTGTTGTTGTTGTCTACAATCGTTTACTTTTCTTATGAGCATTTATCATATCATGAGATCTATTCTGGTAATGCACTGTTATGTAAAAATGTGAAACTGTTGGCACTGTTCATTTAATTTAGTAAGGGTTCAGTGGTCGAAAACACCATACACTTCATTTCCATTGGTATTCAGAACTTATAGGTCTCAAGCAGACCGTCACGGCTTGATTCCACAGCAGCTAAATTTTTACAGCTTGCATATTATGGATGATATTGCAGATGATGCAGAAAGAAAACAGTAGAGCAAGAATATAAAAATAATTTGAATTAAAAATTACAGGGCAACACGTAAAAGTTTGAGCAACACAACTCAAAACTATTAGACGAATGGGCAAGTAGTAGCTTTTAGTCTTAATCTGAAACCAACTCACTAGATATTGTAAGAAGATACAGCTGCGCAAAGATAGAGAAAATAGATATTTTGGAAAGCTATTGGCAGTTGTGGATTTTGGTATTAAAATGTGAACTGAGCCTTCATGAATAACAAACCATTTATTTTTAAAAATACTGTACGAAATCCAACCCTTGATCATTAGATGAAAACAGAGCAGTATAAAAGTGAATGTAAGTTTTAAGAATCTCCAGTGGAACAAAGCTCTAAGGAAATTGCAGACGAAATAAGAAAAATAACATAAGAATAAATAACGCATGTTTTATATGACAGAACAGGAAAATCAGATAACCCAACCTTAGAAGCACAGACCCAAAATACAGGTCCCTATCCTGATATCCTAAGATCTTCAGAATCTAGAATGATCACTTTGTGACTGCAATAGCCAAGTGGGACATCTCTGCCAGTTTACATGACTAGACATTGCCTTTTAAGATTATAATTTTTTTCTATTTCATTTTTTTTAATACTTAATCATGCCATTGTCATTTCACATACTTTGTCCTATATTCTCTTAGTACCTCCACAATCTGTGGAAAAAATGTGAGGGAGCAGGTAACAATACTTTTGCCTGGCACTATTGTACAATCTGTGGGATGAAGAAAATATTTATATAAATGAGTTATTTGGTTAAATTCTAACTCCTTAAATTAATTGTAAATATTTGTTAATAGCAAGTCCTATATTTAGTTTAAGAAGATACAATATGATCACTGAATATGACCGGTTCATTTCAGAGAATGACAGAGTAATTTACATTCGAAGGGCATGTGGAGCTCACCTAAGTTCACTTACTGTTCAAAGCAAGACCAACTTAAATGTTCAACCAATTGACATAATTTTCTGATACTGTGGAAAATAACATATAAGAATGGCTTCCTGGAACTTATACTTTCACACTGCAATTAGTATAAACAAAAAGCACCAGACGAAGGCAATATATCTTTGTGTCAAAAGAAACAAAAGGAAAGAGAAATAATTTCTTTTGATAGAAACAAACCTTTTTCCTTTAAAATATCTTCATGATTGCAGTATCTCTGAGGTAAATTCATAATTCTAGGTAAATTCATAATTTTAGGTAAAATACAAATAAAAACAAAGTTAGAAAAAAAGTGCATTTACCTTATGCTATTCCACATGCAGCAAGTCTAAATTCTAAGAATGATCTACACATTCAAGGTGAAAATCATTTATATTTTGGCAACTATCTTTGTCAATCTGACTACGTTATTGAACTTGCAACTCCACAGATCTAATAATATCAGTTCCACTGTCCAAACAGATAATAATGTTGTACACCTGAAGTCAAATAGAGGACAAAAATGTGTTAACAAATGGATTGATTTTGCAAAATACACATGCTGTTTCCTGCCTAGTGTTAGCATTTTTTCAGATATAATCTACCAGTGACTGTAACTGGGAGATCTTTTTGACTTAGGGCAAGACTGAATCAGGGTAGATATTAGGCAAAAGGCAAAAAGGTGCTAGAATGACTGACATACAAATGTAATACTGCAACACTAAATCAATTTTGCTATTTAGATACAAAATATCTCTGAAATACTCAATTCTTTTGTGAACTATTTCACCAATAATTGAAAGTAAGAGAAATAAGGGGCCAAGTTTCCAGAATTGCACTGCCAGGGTCTCTTCTACAATGGAGAAAATACGAGTAAGAGAATTCTCTTCAGTTAATTTCTCAGGATGAGTTGGAGATGAACGGTGTACAATTAGAATATTATCAATTTAAAGGAAAACAAACGAGTACATCCTAAAATGGCTTTCTGATTAGTTCCACAACAAAGAGTACTTCTCTCACTTTACAACAGAACCATGCACGACTATATTTTAAAGGAAAAAAGCTTTATCTATCTGAAAGCATAGTCCTAAATAGCACTTATTCTTTACCTTAGAGTACTTGAGATGAAGGCCTTTTTATGACAGCATCCAAAGAATGGTGTGGATAAGCTAGTTGCTGCAGAGAGAAATTCTGCACCAACTAAAGGTTACAATAGCAATTGGAAGCAAGCAGGTCTGACTAGGACCTTCCAACACAAAATACAGTCCCAAGGAAAATGGAAGTATTGCAGCAACACAAACAGTAACCATACCATGTGATGGAGTTGCACGCTGCTACATTAGATGGCAGGGACTGGAGAAAAGCACTAATCAATAAATTCTTACTTTAATTACATCAGGTGTGAGGAAATCAGAATCCTCCATTCACCTAATCATTCAAAGATATGGCATGATAAACTGAAGAATGGCAGTCATATTCTGTGTCCATCTTGGTAATTTTTCAAAGAGAAGTTCTCTAGCAAGGAAGAGAATGTCCAGGACACGGAGGAAGAAACAGAATTTATCATACTCTACAGCACAAGGTTCAAAGTCAGCTGAACCACTGACAGCTATTCCCACCCTGCTTTATTAGAAGTGCATCAGACATATATTTGAATGGTTAATTATTTTTTTTTCCAATCTTCATACTCCATCTTGAAGGGTAATAATATTTTTTCCTTTCATACTATCATATGCACACAGAATTACACATACTGTCTTTACTTCACAGCTGTGGAAAGTTTTTCCTGTCTTGCTGCCATGTGCAGTTGTAAGATGTTCTCTCACCAGCAAACACCTTAAGGCATACGGGATTTACTCCTATAACAGAAGTCCCTATCAGAATGATTAGACTTAAAAAAAAAAAAAAAAAAAAAAAAAAAAAAAAACCTACACACTGAGAATCTCAATGAATCTTTAAATTCAGGTGTCTTAGGCTTTAATTAGAATTGATCATTATTATAAAGCAGTAAAAAAAAAGTCTTTTTAGAGAACTCTACAATATAAAATAAAAACTGAAGTGTTTTTATATTACATATATTTTCACAGAATATCATACAATGGTTTACATACACTGTAATTATAAAAGAATGGCTCCTACAATACGTATTTCATTATCCGAAAGCATTAGCACAAATCTATGAAAGAAAATGTTAGCAGTTATTTATTCACTTGATTCAAATTTAACTCTGTGCTGCCTAGGGTATATGTAAGCTATCTCATTTGAAAAACATTTTACATTTACTTAAATTCAATAATGTTATACAATATTATCATAGAATGGTTTGGGTTGGAAGGGACCTTTAAAGATCATCTAATTCCAACCCCCCTGCCCTGGAAGGTGTAGGGACACCTTCCAATAGACCGGGTTGCTCAAAGCCCCATCCAACCTGGCCTTAAACACTTCCAGGGATGGGGTATCTACAACTGGGCAGCCTGTTCCAGTGCCTCACCACCCCCATAGTATATAATTTCTTCCTTATATCTAATCTAAATATGCCATCTTTCAGTTTAAAACTGTTATCCCTTGTACTATCACTACATGCCTGGTAAAGAGAGTCTTGTAGGCTCCCTGTAAGTGCTGGAAGGCTGCTATAAGGTCTCCCAAGAGCCTTCTCTTCTCTAGCCTTAACAACCCTAAATCTCTCAGCCTGCCTTCATAGGAGAGGTGCTCCAGCCCTTTTATTACATTCATGGCTTTCCTCTGGACCCACTCTAACATGTCTCCCTTGTGCTGGGTGCCCCAGACCTGGTGTAGTACTCCAGGTGAGGTCTCACAAGTAGAGTGGGAGAATCACCTCCTTCAATCTGCTGGCATGCTTTTTTTGATGCAGCCCAGGATACAGTTGGCTTTTTGGGCTGCAAGTGCACATTGCCAGCTCATGTCAACTATTTAATCCACCCGTACATCCTCAAGATTGAGCCTTCTCCTTAATGCTGATCTCAGTCTACTCATCACCCAACCTGTACTGATGTTTGGGGTTGCCCCAGTCTAGGTGCAGGATGTTACACTTGGCCTTGCTGAACATGAGGTTCTCATGGGCCCACCTCTCAAGCTTGTCGAGGTCCCTCTGGATGGCATCCCTTCCCTCCGCAGGGAAACACCATTCAGCTTGGTGCCATCCACAAGCTTGTTGAGGATGCTCACTGTCCAAGAACTAGGCGTTATTTAAATGCTGAGGATACCAGTATAAAATTATTAACTATCAGCTTTAATAAAAACAAAATGATGGATTTTCCCATACTGTGGAGATCCTGTCTGTGCAGAGGTTCCTCTGCCCTCCCATGCAATGGTGGCCTTTTCAGGAACCTGCTTGGAGGAATCCCAAGAGAGACTATCCTGGAGAGAAGAGTGTTCCAGAACTGGCTGATTTTGAAGAATCACCTCCTCCAAGCTCAAAAACTGTCTATCCCTATGTTCAGGCAGTCACAAATGGTTGCAGGAGGCCTACATGAACAAGAAGCTCCTTACAAAACTTAGATGTAAGAAAGAATACCGCACGTGAAAGCAGAGACGGGTGACCCAGGAGGAATATAGCAACACTATTTAAGCACAATAGCACTATTTAAGCACAGATGCAAGTTTAGGATAGCCAAAGCCCATCTGGAGTTGAATTTGCTGAGGAATGTCAAAGGCTATTACAAGTACATAAGCAGCCAAAGGAAGACGGAGGAAAATGTGGAACTGCTGCTGAATGAGGCAGAGGACTTGGTGACAATCGACACAAAGGAAGTCAAGGTACTTAATTTATGCTTCACCTCAATCTTTACTTTTAAGAAGATTGGTCTTCAGAAATCCCAGGTCCTGAAACTAGTGGGCCAGTCTGGAGCAAAGAAGCCTTAATCTTGAACAGAGGAGGAACAGGTGAAAGAACATGTAAACAAACTGCACACAAACAAGTCCATGGGACAACTAACAAGGACAACTAACAACTAACAGAGGAGGAACAGGTGAAAGAACATGTAAACAAACTGCACACAAACAAGTCAAGGACAACAAACAAGGACAACTAACAGAATGGGACATCCATGAGCGCTGAGGGAGCTAGCTAATGTCTGCCACTCTCAACTATCTTTGAAAAGTTGTGGAGATGAAGTTCCTAAGGACTGAAAGAAAACAAATGTCACTCCTGTCTTCAAGAAGGAGGATCTTAGAAAATACAGGCTGGTCAGCATAAATGTCATTCCTGGGAAAGCATTGGAGGAAATCCTGAAAGTCATACTAAGGACAAGATGATGCCTGGGAGTAGTCAGCATGGATTTATAAAGGGGTAATCTCATCTGACCAACCTGATAGCTTACTGCAATGAAATGACTGGTTTGGTGGATGAGGAAAAAGCACTGAATCTTGTTTATCTTGACTTTAGTAAGTCTTGACACTGTTTTCTGTAATGACAAATTGATGAAGTACAGACTAGGTAAGAGGACAATTGAGAATGAATGAAAACCATCTGAGCTGCTGGACTGATTAGAGGCATGAAGTCTAGCTGTAGATCAGTCACTAGTGGTATACCAGGGGTCAATACTAGCACCAATGTTTTCAATATATTTATTAGTGAGCTGGATGAGGGGACAGAAGGCACCCTCAGCAATTCTGTAGATGATACAAAACTGGGAGGAGTGGTTGATAGATGAGAGGGTTATGCTGCTATTCAAAAGGACCTCAAAAGGCTGCAGAAGTGTGCTGCCAGGAGTTTCAGGATGTTCAAATAAGGAAAATGCAACTGGGAAGCATACACCCAGGCAACAGTACACATGCTGGAGACTGATTAGGAAGGCTGATCAGCAGGGTAGCATCAGGCAGAACATTGCCCACTGTTCAAGGGAGGTGATCCTTGCCATCTGCTCTGCACTGGTGAGATATATCTAGAGTGTTAGATCCAAGTCTTGGCTCCCTGGTACATGAGGGACAGGGACATACTGGAGTGAGATCAGCAAAAGGCTACAGAGATGAGTAAGAGACCTGCCATACAAGGAGAGGCTGAGAGATCTGAGACCATTTAGCCTGGACAACAGATGGCTCAGGGGAACCTGATCAACACAAAAAGCTGGTACAGGGGAGTGTCGCGCTAATGGGTGTAGCCGATTAACAGTTATGGGTCTGGTCGGATTCAGGATACTGAACTCTCACGATTACAATTCTCCAACAGCTTAACATACACTCTAGTCGCGCTCAATGAGAACTATCAAGGCTAGGAACAATGCAATTAAGCGCAATTTATTACAGCAACAGGTACACAGGTTCTTTGGATTGCTGGCGATAATTTACTGTCTGCAAAAGCAAGCTAGCATGCATGAAATACACAGGTGCACAGCCTGGAAATTAACACGTTAAAAGGCACAAAGACTCTATAGAGATTTCTAAGTTTCCATGGAGACACCCAGTAAAACCAAGTGTTCAAATCTCACCCAAAGGTGTCCCAATGCGGGGGGCAAGAGAGGCTCAGCCCATCGACTGATCCCAGAAGTCAGGAGGTCCATGTGATGGTATATTCCCTTGTGATGGTATCTTCCGTAACATCCCCTCTCTCTTAGTTCAATTTATATTATTTTATATCTTTTAAGTGGAGCCTGACTGAATCTATTCAAGCATATCTTAGTTATGATTGGTGAAAAGTTTTCCCGTCTCCGTTTAAAGGTATAGCATCTAAGGTTGGAAGCCTAGAGAATGCTCAGGTAATGCAGCTACGCCCTACCCTGAAAGCCTCTTCGATGCTGTACATTTTCTTTAAAAATGTGAATATTAGTTTTATTTTCCTAGTTACTTTAAGCAACTACACCACAGGGAGTGAAGAAGACAGATCCAGACCCTTCTCAGTAGTATCTAGTGAAAGGAGAAGAAGCAATGGACAAAACTGAAATGAAGGAAATTTCATTTAAACATAAGAAAAAACAACTTTGCATTCAAAGAATGGTCAAATACTACAGCAGGCTGACCAGAGTGGTTGTGGAGTTTCCATCCTTAGAGACAGTCAAAACCTGATTGGATGTGGCCCTCAAGAAATTTCTCAGATATTACAAGAAATTAAATTTTAAAATATGGCATTTATCATATATCTCTTATTTCTATGTTACTGGTTTAAACTGGGGAAAAAAGTGAAAAAAAGAAAACGTACTTGTCTGATGGCTCCACTACAAAACAATTTTCTTACAGATACCTTTAAGTGATAAATTTCAATATTTAGATAAAGAAAATAATTCAACAGATGTTCTGCAGAAAACATGGTATCAAGTTACATACAGGACCATTAAATCTAATATTAAAATGTGGTATTTCTCAGTTCCATAGAGCATGGTGAGTACAACTGCACTCTTTGGTTATGCCTATTCTATTCTATTCTATTCCAGGCACAATTGAATGACACCTGAAACTGTGTTCCAACTGTAATCTAAGCTGCTTTGTCAGCAAAACTCTACCACCTTTATGCAGGTTTCTAATAGCAACTAACTCGATTAGTCCAGAGAAGAACAGTGATGCTACTGCGTTTTTTTCATAACTGACCCACTTTTTCCTTATTATTATGCTATAAAAATAATACAAGTGTAGACCATACAATAGTTTTGTCTTTATAATTTGGAATTATCAAATATGATAGTATTACATTAGTTCTCTTAAGGGCTGGAAAGATCACTATCAAAGTAACTTTAAAATCATCAGACATGGAACTGACAGAGCTGAATGCTGCATGAGACTTTGAAAGGGCTTCATTAGTTTTAGTTAGTTCCTGGTAAACTGTTAAAAACCTAATGAATATAATTAATTACTACGCATTTTAAGAATGAATTGAGAATTTGTATATGATAAGATTTTTTGACAAGACACTTCTAGAATAAGAAAGAGTTCATGATTCCATGTAACAAAAAGAAAATATATATATATTTAAATGTCTTGTATTTTTAAGGAGCAATCCATCATGCCTCAGACACAAAATAGTTTTCTTGTTAACAACCTATTTTCAATACTAAAAAAAATTCTTTCATTCAGTTTATTGTGTACATTTCTAACCAGAGCAAGAAGTAAAAAATATTTCTTCAATCTTAATACTTTTTTAACCTTAAAAAAAAAAACAACTTCTAACCATTTTTAAAACTGCATGCCTTTTTATATATAAAGTATTATCTTAGTATGTCAGTCAGTTATACAGTTTCCTGAGTAAAAAAATTTCTAACAAGTGTTCATATTGCTTCTCAGTCTCTACTGGCACTTTATTAATACTAAGCCACACACACAAACAAAAATATACATCCATTCTTTAAAGACACATATGCTATCATAAGTTATGCACATATGTATGTATATATATATATACATATTTCATATTTCATATATTCTCAGGATACTTGGGAAGAGAATTTGCTCATCTTTAAAGTTACCACACATTACTGCTAATCAGGCTCTCAGAGGTAAGGAAAAAGGTGACTGTGCAAACCAATTTCAAGCACTTGTGGAAAAGTTGCGTGACTTTCTTCCAACATACAGACAGACAGACAGACAGACAGACACAGAAAATCAGTTTCATTTGATATATTTTGTACTTAAGTAAGGCTGTGCAGACTTTTAATTTTCTTAAACATCTGTTTAATTTCTAATTTAATTAAACAGCTGTTTATTTTTCTTAAACAACTAATATAACTTTGATGCTGCAAAGATAACAGTTCAGAATTAATACCTCTCATTTTCCCAAATGGTATGGCTGACATTGTATCTTGAGCATCATTCCCAGAGGCACATTTCTGCCAGCACATCCTGAAACTGCTTTATAAAAATGCTATGTTGAAAGCTGACATACTCCAGAATTCCACTGTCCATCCTCCTCACTCTGTATGAAATGTTGAGATGTTTTGAAATTCTTTGGAAATGAGCGAAAGATAAATTGCAACACAATACTTCTGAATCTTTTTGCGTGTTTGCTTTTAGTATCAGAAACAATATTAATAATATTATTTTGTTGTGCTTTCTTTATGAATATACTTAGTTGATTTATACAGGTCATCTGCAAGTCTTTCAAAATCCTTCACTTACCACCTCCAAATAAGGAAAACCAAAGCAGAGGCTACGGATCAATATTTCTTAAGAGCACGCACTGTGACAAGTTTGAAGTTATGAGTACAATTTATGAATCCCTGATCTACCAAGCCTGTAATCAAACTTTTTAATCATTACTTCTGGAAGGAATAAGGTTAAAATAAGATCTGAGTAGGAAGAGAGGAGGAGTAAAGGAAGAGTGGGAAAACTGGTACCAATCAATTTTCCCAGTACAGCTGATCTTTATTTTGATCTTTGTGGTGATCAAGCATTGTACACAGAAGTACAGATACTGTAGAAAGAGACTGAAGGAACAGATCCATGGATCAGGAACATGAAAAGATCCAGTAAAAATAACTGACTGAAGATTTGTTAATGAAAAACAGAATTGCAGGTCACCTCATTGGAGAAAAAGCACGTATTTGAGCAGAGAATTATTTGTTTCATCAATTTTCTCCAGGTAATTTAATTTCTATTAAATGGGGCCAACCCCAATGACCAACCTTTTCTGAACCAGACGAGTCAAAATAAAAATGTAGAAGCATGAAGTTACCCAATAAAATGGACAGGTTCCAATAGAAATAAACTCTGCTATCAGGGAATTCTAATTTTCACATATATTTCACTTCAGCAGACATATACATACAAACAACAATCCTCATATTATTTTCTATGACTCTTCACTGTCATTGTAGAAACAAAAATGATTGTAAACATCAGGTAACTGTAGGAATACAAGAAAAAATGAATGTTATTAAGAATATAGTCCTAGCCCAGGATCCAACCACGATCCAATTCCTAATCATTGCTGAAAGCAATGATGATGCTTGAGCTAGAATGATCTTTTGGAGTTTCATTTGAAACACTTTACTTCACTGCACTGATAGGCTATGATTCACTTCACTGTCAATGCACTGAAAGTGAATTCCAATTATTCACTGTAAAATTTGTATCTGTCACTGCAACTTCATCATTTTACATAACCAATTGCATTAGCCAGGCATGTCCATATAGTTAACAACAATTATAAATGGGGATTACACTGGTTAGACTTAAAATATGCTCTGTATTAACACCTACACACTGTTTATTTCAGTCAGTCTCTAAAATATTCATCTTTAATATACACTTGATTTGGCCCATTGCTAGCAACTTCTCATTTGAAATGATTCCACATCATTTTCCTAAATAGCATAATGACTATAACTGAGTACACCAAAATAAATAAATAAATAAATAAATAAATAAAATATAAAAGGTATAGAATATTGCCTAAGCTTCATCCATGTTTCAAATGAAATACTGCCATCTAGGAGATTGTCAGAAGACAGAGTATGGATGTTGCAGCAAATAAGTTTGATTCTTTGGTAATTTGCTGATTGTACTTGGTAAGACTGATGGAAGGAAAAAGGAAAAAAATAAAAAAGAAATAAGAAAGGTTATTTTTGCGTAGCACAGAAAAATTATTTTGAAAGAAAAAGGTTAATCAGTAATGATTAAAATTGTGAAAATTAAAAGCAAAACCATAATCCCCTAACTGTACTAAACAGATATTAGGTACAGTGTTAAATGAACAGGAAGGAATTCTCAGTCCTCAAGAAATTTCAGATAGACTAACAGTCCTTTATATACCTAAGTACAAATAATCAGAAAAAAATCCACAGATCTCAGAGAACTTAGTGCGAAGATGCTACTACGATGGACATTTGGCATCAAATAAATAAAAAAATTTTGTAAACATACAGGATGTGTTCATCTCAAAGGTTGTGATAATCTCAAAGGTTGCACAATATAATTTA
Organism: Anser anser; assembly: GCF_964211835.1. Taxonomy (NCBI): domain Eukaryota; kingdom Metazoa; phylum Chordata; class Aves; order Anseriformes; family Anatidae; genus Anser; species Anser anser. Next base: position 46,117,805 of record NC_139722.1, on the reverse strand, counting down.
TTATTATTAAGCAAAAGTGTATGCATTATTATTTTATATGTTTTACTGTAATACTAGAAATATTGCTGGATCATGTTTTATTAAATGCAGATGCTGTGGAAGTTCCTTGCTCTTCTGAAAATAAATGATTACTATCAACTGCTCTTTTGTTGAAAACTGCAACTTCATTCTGTCCTTTGCTTGAAATCCGTAACACACGTTTTGCCTGCAATTTAATATGAAATTCATAGATGCACTTCTTTTTTGCTTTGCACTGAATTAATAGGTGTATTTTGAACACTTAACTATACTGCTTCTGGCTTAGGATTTCTTTGTTTGACATTTTACAGTTGTTTTTTTTTTTCTTGGCATTTTTTCCTGGATTTCTGCAATGCTTGACACTGCACTGTATCTTGAGCATGTCTCTTTTCAGCATAATATTCAATCTGACTTAGGATCTGTTTGTACATTTTTACATGGGAATATAATATAAAGTCTTTATGAGAGAGCGAGTAAGTAGAAATAGCTGCATTTAATTAATTAGCACTTAATTAAGTGCTATCTTGTAAGTGACTATAGCAACCAATGTTTGACTTTTGGTTTGAAGTAACAGTAAAGCTGCAATTGCTAATAATTCTATGGTCATGTAGGAAACAATTTCTTTGATCTTTCACCATTAAAATAAAAACAGCAACAACGCAAAAATGGAAGACTAGATGCTAGGGAGTATGGCATATCTGACTGAATTACACTGATAAATTCAGACATGCAAGAGAAAAATTTGCAGAGAAGTTCGGTAAGACTATGAATATTTTGTCTGCTTTAAGAGGGAAAAAAAAAAAGAGGCTCAAGCAACAAGAGAAACATAGTTAGTTGCTTGTTAGGGAGACACCTGCTGCTGCTCATTCAACTTGGGACAAATGACATTGGAAATAAAAGGTCAGAGCACTTGAAATTGTGGATTAATGAATTAGCAATTAGAATGAAGGGCATAAAAAGCACACGTGATATTTTCTGGCATATTACAAATTTTCATAATAATTATCCTGTAGACCCCCAGGACAGATTTCAGAAAGAAATGGAATGCTGCTTTCATGAAAATAATAATCACTGGGAGATAATATGAATATTTAGAGCAATAAACATACACATAAAAATACACTACAGGCACTGAACATTTGAGGAATTATTGATACTTTATCCTGAGACAGAATAACTGTAAAGAATTGGAATACTATTTATAAACATTAAATAATATGAATTAGTACCTTTGTTTAAAGAAAAAGTAATGCTGGAAAACCACCAACCAAGCTTAACAAATAAAACTGATGATTACTGGAAATGTAGAGAAGAATGGTTCAGCATAGAACAGTAATGCTTAATCTGCAAGGTAAATAAATGTATACCCAAAAAAAAAAAAAAAGTGCACTCAGAACTGATAGCCTTCAAATGGCTGAAGTGATCAGGATAGGGATAAATTATAAACAAAACATAAGATGTCTGCAAACATGATGACTCAACCCTGGAGGTGTTCAAGGCCAAGCTGGATGGGGCCTTGACCTACCTGATCTAGAGGGTGGCATCCCTGCCTATGGCAGGGAGGTTAGAACTAGATGATCTTTAAGGTCCTTTCCAACCCTAGCCATTCTATGATTCTATGAGCAGATAAGGAAGGACATTGAGTAGCTAGAGCTTATACAGAGAAGAGCAATGAAGCTGGTGAATGGACTAGAAAACAAGAGTTATGCGGAGCAGCTGAGGCAATCAGGGTTGGCTTGTTCTGGAGAAGAGGAGACTGAGGGCTCCTTTGCTCTCCAGGTAGTTATAATCTGGAAGGATGTTGCAGCAAGGATGGTATCAGTCTCTTTTTTCAGGTGACAAGTGATAGGATGCAAGGAAATAGTCTCCAGTTGTGCTGGGGAGGTTTAGATTGGACATTAGGAACAATTTATTCACAGAGAGGGTGCTTAAACACTGGAACAGGCTGCCCAGAAACGTGGCAGACTCCCCATCCCTTGTGGTATTATTTAAGGGACATGGTTTAGTGATAGGACTTGGTCAGGTTGATGGTTGGACTTGGTGATCTTGAAGGTCTTTTCCAACCTAGATGATCTGATGATTCTATGATTAGAAGACTGAAATAGAACCAGTAATATTTTAAGTATATACAGAGAGTATAGAAAAAGGGAATTATGTCATTGCTTTTTAAAAAGAGTGTAAGCAAAAATAGAATAAAATGTTAAGATGTTAAAAAAATCACGTTAAAACTACAGAATAAATAAGTAGGTGTCTAGCTTACTATTTATCTATATTTGCTAGTGCTGCTGGTTCAAGAAACAATACCACAACTGCAGACTCGCCAAACTACTGAGTAGTTACTAGAATATTATCCTTTGAAACACCGCACCCCTAAAGGATCAGAATTCAAATCTTACATTGAATATGACAAAAGCTTTGCGTGATTTATCATGCAACACCTCAGATTTAGTTGCAGCTTTATGCTAGTTTAGACTGAGGATTTGGGGGGGGGGGCGGGGGGGGGGGGAAGTAACCAGTCTGATACAGTTTGTCAAGAAATGTAACCTAATTTTTTAAAACCTAAATTTTGTAAACAGCTTAGACTTCTCTGTAAGTGCTATGCTCAATGTATCCCATGTGAATTTGTGCAAAGAAAGGAGTAATTATTATAAAAGTGTGAAAGCCATATAGTTGAACAGGACATTTTGTAACGAAATCTGTAACATGCAAAGATGACCGGCTAGCTCCAAAATCAAGGCATATTTATAGATTCTGGTGGTGAAAATCATTCCAAGACAGGTCAAATACTATGCTTTCGGCTGAGCTGAGTATCTTCCTCTCAATTATATTCAGAAACATTCAAACTAAAACCCAATGAGTGATTTGTGACTGCTCAGTTTATTATATGTTATATATGGAGATTTCCTCAGTGCAGTAGAAGACATTAAAATATTTCTCTAGAATATCATCAATTTAGATGATGTTTTAACTAAAATTTTAGTTTTCAAAGCAAGTTTTCTTTAGCCTTGCTTCTAGGCCTTGAAACTCCTTTCCTGAAGGAGTCTTCAACACTTTCCACCTTCATTTAAAGAATTCAGATGCCAAGCTTATAAACGTTACATTTTCTACTACACTCACATGATCACTCACTCCCCTTTCTGTCATTAAAGATCCATGTAATTTTTCTTTGCCACTTTTGAGCAGTAGTACTTACGTTCTCTCCGTTTTCTTACATATTTCTCTGAGCCTAAATAGCCTGAACATTCCTTGCCATAAGAAATGAAAAATTACATTTCGTCCATGAAAGTAATTTTTAGTGATGAATAATATTATGCATCATGAAAACACTCGCATAAACAGAAGTCATATATTTTCACTGTATATGTATTTATATATTAGCCTTATTAATCCCATTTTGGAATGTGAAACAAGTAAATGCAAGCTGGCTGGCTGTTTTAATTTTTATGATGAATAGATTTGGTTACATGACAACTAAAAATGGGGAGAAAAAAGTAAGGTTCAATCTAAGAAACAAGATGATTTAAATAAAGAACTTTAAGATAATTTATCTTATGCTATTAGACTACTAAAAATATTTCATCATACTATACAACCAGATGAAAGATGAGAGTTCTATCTAGATGGCTTAAACAATCTATTTAAAGGTACATAAAAACTAAGAACACACACAGAAAAATCTCATTATGAAAGTGCTGCTAGCAAATTTACTATTTACTTTCTTAATGGATAAAGGTTCTCAGCCAGCTGCTTTTTCACAGCTCCTAATACAAACATGGTAGGTAATGGGAATAATGAAAATAAGTAATTAGGAAATAGAATCATTTAGTGACAAAACAGCTATGTCCATTTCATAAATAAGGACAGACATTCAGAAAAAAAAAAAAAGAGTATACTTCAGTAAGAGAGGAATTTATCTAACCACACTTATTGATAGTAATTAATAAATAGTAATGAAAAACAAACAAACAACAACAACAAAAGAGATGAACACACAATGAATGCTGTAGCAAATGCAATAGAAATATAATTTTGTAAAGACAGATTGTAACCTCCCAACTGTTTCCAGCAAGACATAAAGTGTGATCTAACACCAAAAGGCAGATGCCTGGGCACTGGTTCCAGCCCCTTTTTGAACTTTTTACTAAAACATTTTTTATAAACAGTTTAACAGTTTTATAAAACATAAAACTACCTTTTACTAAAACATTTATTTTGGCTTTTTTGTTATTAAGTCTCTCTCTGCCTGTCTTTTTATCTAAGGTACAAGATTTTAATCTGTGTAACTGTATTCAAGATAAAATTGATGTTATGAGGCTGGATGTAAGATGTCAAGTAGGTTCTAAAAATGTGTTTGAAAAAAGGAATTTCACATCAAAATCTTACCTTCTCATTGAGGTACATCTGGAATTGTTATTATTTTAATTATGTAATAACACTGAAAGTAAAGGTAGGTCATATCAGAAATTACTTTTCACGCATATTACATGAGCTGCCCTTGTTTCGTACAAATTCCACAGTTTACCCTCTCAAATGCCATGCTGCTCACAGTTACATTTCATTTTTTTAATGAGATAAAAATAACAAGACTTCCATAGTATTAATACTCTCATCAAATAATTTGACACGCACAGAAGATACCTTAATGGACACCAGTCAAAGATACCCCTTCTCTGAACTTTTGAAAAACCCTATCTAATACGAGAGTTTTAATGTTATCACCAACTCTTTTAAGGAAAATTGTTGAATGTGTATTGTTTCTCTTCCTTCACAGAGTAGCAAAACTGAAAGTGCTAATTTCAAAGAGAAATTAACATATCATGAATTGATTGAAAAATATCTGTCAAAAGAATTTCTAATGAAAAATGTGTTTTTGATAAAAAGTTGTAGTCAGTAAGTTGTCTTTTTTCTTAATTGATTTTTTTTTTAAACTGGGAAACCAAAAAAATATATATTTTGTGATGAATTTATTTCCAAGTTAAATTCTCTGTTGAAATGCAAACAATTTTCACTAATGTTTTCTGTAGAACCAGCAAAACACAAATAAAAATTCAAGGAATACTAATGATGGCCTCATGATTCAAATGGGAATAGGTGATATGGTTACAACAGCTACAAGAGCACAATTAGAAAAAAGCATGCATATAAAATGTTAGGTCAAACCAGTGAGGAACATGGAGCTCAAGAAATGGATTCATATACTTAGAAGACAGAAACAGGGTAGCTGCTACAGGCAAATATACAAAAGAAAGGCCTGAGTACTGTATGCGCAAGAAAGAAAACAAAGGTTGTTTTTCCAAGATATGGTAAGATGTGAATGCAGTCTCTCTGGAAAAGGAAAAAAAGAAAAAAAAAAAGAGGAAAGCACCTAAAATATCCTTTTTAGAGTCCTGAACTTTTATTAGAGTGTTGGTGTTATAAACAGTGGCAAGAATGAAGGAATATAAAAGACAAGTAAAAACTAATAAACTAAGTTTTGGCTACTTTCAATTGAATTTTTGACAGTAAGATAACCAAGACAAAGAGAGAAATCAGAGATGCAGGTTAGATGGAGAAAGATCATTAAAAAAATCTAGATTTTTTTTCAGAGATGTCAGTTAGAATAATTTCTGTGTTATGATACTCTCCTATCTATTTGTATTTTCTGATATATCATTATGTGACCATATTGTTAATTCATACTATGAATGATACTATGAATGAATGGAAAATATCTTAAAGAATCACCATTTCTGGATTGGAACTGATTATTTCATTGCTGTTAATGTGATTGGAATAAACATTCAAAAGACACATTCTAAACTTAAAGACCAAATAGTTTGAACCATGTATTTCAAAGTAAAAAAGTAAAATCTTATAATACTTGTTCACCATTTTTCCATCGATACCAGTTTACCTTCCTTCTCAACAGCAGAGCATGCAAATGTTGCATTCGATTTGCAAGAATGCAAATAATGCATTCTCTGCACAATTTTCACTTTTTGAATCTCCGTGTGCTTCATTCTTCAGTTCCCCTCCCTTTTTTTTTTTCCTAATGCTTGCCCAGCTGATATATGTTTAAACTATGAAAGCTATAATATTTTTAAAGAAATACAAAATGAATGTCAGTTCACAGTTACAAACAGCAACCACAAAGGAAGAGAGCTAACCTACTGTGCCAGCATCCTGAATTTTCCAACTTCAGGTAAATAAGGCAAAACAAGTTTTCAAGGTCACTACTGATATTCTATTCCTGCTGTAATAACTAGATCGTCATGTAAAATATTCTTTTTATTTGAACCAGATGATGAAGAGTAGCAGAACATTCTTTAGGGAAAATCTAGGGCATACTGTGAAAAAATAACTAAATCATTCTGCGAAATACAGGAAGGAGGAGGTAATGTAACATGCTAACATGTTGACAATTTGTAACATTTTGACAAAAAATTATCATTAAATGAAGATGCTACAATCCAGTGATCCTCTGTGGGGAAATATTTTGACAATGGGGTAATAATTATTAATAATAAATATTAATAAATAACATTCAATAAGTAGGAGCATATGAGTAAGTGTCATTAACTTAGGAGAATCCTTCGAGGAAAAAAAAAAAAACAACATACACACCACATACACAGTAGGGGTAAGGTGTTACACATAGCTTTGAAAACATCTCTGGGTATCATGTTTTCACTGATACAACAATGAAGCCAAAAGGAAGATAGAGTGCTGTAAAGACCACTGACAGACTGACAGTACATCAGGTTTTACTGTCCAGCACATGTAATGTTGGTGCAAAACAAAAAACAATGCTCAATCTTTCTTTCTCCAACAGTCTTTAAATCTCTGCTATTGTAAAATTTTGAGATTTTCATTAATGAAGTAAGCATTTCATAATGAAGCTTAACTGTACTGAATTGCTTTGAAAATCTCATTTGATAGACCTTTTGCAAGAAAATTACAAGGAGGAAGACTTTATCAGCCCTTAAGGAGAAGAGGCAAGAAAAGCTCTTTAATCTTTCCTGACAAGGCTCTATGAGGCAGGTTTTGCTGTATATATGAAGAAAAGTAGTATACTACAAGCAATGTGATGAAACTGCATTTGGGGAAGCAAGTAAGAGGGAAAAAAAAAAGATGGAAAAAAAAAATAATTCCTTTGCTCATATAGATTTGTCTTTGTCTTAAGAAGGAAGCAACCAAAAATCTCTATAGTTGCTTATCTGAAGCTTTCATTAACTTCCAAATAGTAATACGAAGGGCTTGACTCTAGTCCTTCAGGAACATAAGTACCTAAAATTACGTGAAAAAAATAGCTAGTAAGAAGTTATTGTAGGAAATAACAAGTAAGAAGTTATTGTAGGCAGATGTCCCCAGGAGCATTTTAAACAGAATTATATAAATATCTGAAAGCTTTCTGTTATGGAAAGAATAAAAGGCCAATAATATTTTTATGGCCACTACTACTGTACTGGCTATTATACTAGCTACTATAAATATAAGCATTTTATATGGAAGTATTTACTGGTATGTAAGATATTGATTAAAAAAAAAATCAAAAGATACTGAAGTGAAACATAAAGCTATGTCTAAAGTTAATTTAAATTAAGTAATGCTTTCCAATTGTCCAACTGCGTAAGTCTTACTTTCCTCCAAGCTGAAAATCCTTCTCTTCTGAGAAACGAAGGGAAGTTCCCATTTAATCCTCACATATAATAAAAGAGCAGTCATGATTTTAAAATTGGACCTTTTCTATAATTATTTATGAATCATAAAAGAACTGCAAGCCTTAAAGACAATTTGCAATGCATACGCTTTGCACTGTAGAAGAACCATTCAAACAAAGGGCCAAGAAAAAGAAAGAAAAAAAAAAGGAGGGTTATTTTTAATGGTATATAATAGTAACAAATTACTTCCAGTGGATTTTTAACTTTCATTTATATCTCTGGGAAAATGTAAGATATTAGTTATTTGCCTGTTTCAGAACCCAACAATAAGAACATTTGGAAGTAACTTTGAAACTGTAAAGTAGACGAACAAAGTAAAGAAAAATTATGTTTTTATTCTATCAGTATCTGTTGTCTACATAATTTGCACACTCACAATATCTATCTCATGTAATATGATACAGTGCCATAACAATTTTTTGGCACCACAGACCAACCTGAAATCTACATAATTTAGATCTAATCTAGTCCAAAACCAGTCCAATAAGTCTATCCTACTTTGAATAAAGTTCTTGAACCAAAGGCAGAAAGTCAGTATGAAGAACACTTCTTTATGAAGAATACATTCATGAAGGATGGAGGTACCTGGATTTTAGCATGCCCTACATCCCACCCTGAATATCTAAAAACTTTCTATTAAATTAAATGGGGGGGGGGGGGGGGGGGGGCAGGAACGAAAAGAAATAATCCCCCATTGAGGCAAAGTAATCAGGAAGTTTAACTGGAGAAAATCCATTTGAAATGTTTTTACATGGAGATCTCATCTATACTTGTTGTCCTAGTATTTCTCTTCTTTTGCACTTATTGAGACCACTATCTTTTCCAAAAATAACTCATTTTCATTGAATTGTCAAAGGATACTAATCACTGAACTCACTGAACTCATTTTTTACTTTCAGTATTTATGATTTATTCAGAAGGAAACTAGTCATTGTTTGGAAACTAACATCAGAATGATGGCACATGAACACTGTAAAAAACAGTGAAAGAAAGGAGAAACACGAGTATACTATAGGAAAAGAGACTGAAAATACACAAAGCTTGATACAAAGTCTTCAGTTTCTGTTCACACTAGAGAATTTCAAGCCTGAGATATACATGATATGCTAATCTCAGTTCTGATGGCATTATCTTTGTTTCACTTACACTGCCCATGCAATTATGTAAAGCAATGAAATGCAGATTCAAGCAGTTTGTTTAAACATTTAGATTCTATTTGATACTTTTTATCTTCTTAAAAATTGTGCATCTTCCTTTCTACACACATTATTCTACACACATAAAGAAATTATCCATCTTTTTGTTGAGTTACAAATGCTTCAAACTACCCTTGTGAACATATCTACTACAGAACAGTACCCCTTCTTTCTGTCTTAAGTGATTGACAGTTCAAATATATATAAAAAAAGATAAAAATAAATTCAAAAAATATTTTTCAAATAGATGTAGGTATTATGCTACTCTGACAACTCTGTCTTTGCTCTGTTATTTTTTTTTTCTCTACTTATTCATTTAGAAACTCAGGTTGAAATATGTATACAGAATCATTTTACCTTTCCAAATGAAATAAAAATTGAGTTCATTAATTCACTTTGTACAAAAGAAAACCTCTTTGGCACTTTAATAAATATGCTCTAAATAAAAAAATAATAATAAAAAAAGACTGAAAAACTAAGCTGATATGTAAAGTAATCAAATACAAAAATCAAATGTAGTAACTATATGGAATTCTCTAAATACTTGTGAATCAGTTCTCAGGTCTGAAGTGTTTCTTCCTAATAAAATGTATCAAAAACATGTACTGATGAACAGAAGGAGTATGCATGCATGAGTAATATGCATTTAATCAAACAGATTAGAAGATAAAAATGGATAAAAATACAGAAATTAAAAAGAAAATTTTAACTACTGAGAAATTGAGAGATTAGCAGAAGTCTATTACAACAGATTTTTTTCTTCTGAAGAACAGCTCTTTTACAATTTTTAGTTTAAAATTAAGAACCTTTACAATATATTACCTATTAGTTCAAAGAAAATAAAAGTTAGAAATTGAAGGGTTTTTATTGGGAAGTCTCAAAATAGCATGGGTGGCTCGACTTCCTAACCTCGCTATGATCCAGGCTAAAAGTTAGACCACATCTTCCATGACAGCATTTCAATGGGCAAAATGCATTTTAAGATTAGTTTAGTTTCAGCCTAGGGGAAAGTGGGACACGTTCCATTCTATGTTATCAAGAGGAAAGGATCAGGAAAGCTCCTGGCCTACATATTTCACTGCTGCAACTTCTTCAAATATGTTTTATTTCAAGATTACCTTAATGAAAAGGTTAGGAGGCTACACTAGCACTTGTTCAAGAAAACTATAGGTCTGAGTAACAAAAGCATAGCAAAATGATTTTTTTCTGAGCTTCTGAAGACTTATATAAGAAATACTTCCTCACTACTCATCCCAGTCCCATCAGAAAATTAGTTTCAAATGATGATACTACCTAATAGCCATCAAATCTAATAGCTATGCATGCCTGTGCATTTATACGTGTGAAATTACATATAGAGATGAAGATAGTCTAGCTAAAGATGTCTATTATGTACAATACATACACATATTTAAAGATAATATAACTATAACACTCCCACGCGTTCATCTTAAAAGTGTGAAGCTAGGCGTAATCAACATCTGCTGCAACAACAATAACAAAAACAAACAAAAAAAAAGATTATTGTGTAGTAGGAAAGTACAAAGACAAAAACCCTTCTAATAAACGTGAATATTTTGATTAGCACATGTTCTGCCCATCTGCTGAAATCTTACAGTAATTGGAGTGGGATTAGTGAATATTTTTCTTCATGCCATCGTTAGGAAGTTTCACTTGAATTAGCTATGAAGTAATCTCCCCTTCTTCCTACTTTAAATGATACTGATGTGTCAAACACGTTTTATCTCAAGTTCTTTGATCAAATATCTCTGTATTAAGCAATTCACTCAAATAAATACTAAAAGGCACAATGACATAATTAATAAAAAAAAAATGAAATTCAAACAAACTGAATTCAACTGGCATGACCAACTGGGAAAGCATGTTTTGAAGGACAAAAAGTAATGCCTGGCCTAAGTAATTGTAATGGTATTTGCTCTGACACTGTTTGCATTACTTTGCTGCTTCAGTATATGTTGAGATTTCTGTCTTACTGCTTGCACTTTATTGCTTATGTTTCAAGAAAGATGTTCCTATTTTTTTTGCATATCAAATAATTTATGCGTTAAAAATGGATACACAAAAACTTCTCTAAGACAAAGTCTCAGATCCACGATCAGAAAAGGCCTGACTTCTACTGATTAATGAAGACTATATTCTGTCACTAAATAAATAAATAAATAAAACAGATACATGTTCTCAGAAAGAAATTCTGAATAATATCTATTCTTTATTTTGACTTAGGCATATGCCATGGAAGAGCTAAAGCAGTTTGGCAGGAAACAAATATTGTCTATAGACAAAATAGAGATGCAGAATAGACTTGGTTTAACAGAATTTGGAGGAAATAATCATTGATGTGGATCTTGCATTATTCTTTTAAACATCTGCATTTTCCAAGACAGTACTATTCAAATGGCATTATCGTAAAATGTTTCACAATTTGTATAGATATAATTGAAATGTAAATGGAGAGTAGAAAGCTTCCAAAATTAACTTACATGATCGATTAGCTCACGAACCATTCCATTCCACTGTCCGCTGGCATCTTCCTGGGCTCCATATTTTCCATCCTCCACCAGTCTAATCTCATAGGAAAATCCAAGGATAGTAGACAGCTCCCTTAGGAGGTCAATGCAATAACCTTCAAATCGATCATTTCCATACAAAGGTTTATCTGACTTCTTGAACATTACATATGGCTCTTCCTGTAAAAATTAAGAAATCAGAACAAATATTGAATGCCCCCCATACCTTTTTTTTTTTATTATTAACCTAAATTAGTACACTATCATGATAACCCTCCCTGTAAAACGAATTAAATGAAAAGTAGAATAATCTTAGTTTTTGGTTATATGTCTCCTCAACAAGTTACATATGTTATATGAGTTAATACATACGTTATATACAAGTTAATATCAAACACTATTTGGATGGACATAGTAAGCCTCTTACAATGCATTAAAAATGTTATTAGCAACTGAATAAAAACATTTTAATTTAAACCCAAAATATCAATCAAACACTTTAAGTATCTGGTTTTACACTTTTCTTGACATGAGCTCTTAACTATTTTCTTAATGTTTTCTTAGGCAAGGTATAGAAAACTGACAGGGAGAAAAAAGTCAAAGTACCTGCTTTCTGTTGCCTCAAGTCATAGCCTGCCATTTTCAAGATTGTGGCAAAACCAGACACAAGTTAACTCAAAAAGCAAATTCTTTGATATGTATTCCATGAAAACTGAATTTAATTTCTTTAGACATTATATTCCTATGTTTAATTTAGGATTTGATGTGACTTTTCTACATAAAGTGATATGGAAATAGGACAGTAAGCAATTTAAAATAACCAGCAGAATATTTATAATTATGGGAAGAAATTTAACATTTAGGAAAATGTAGGGTTTTTCCATCTGCTTGTTGATATAAGATAACCATCCTTAAACACAAAGCTGAAAGGAAAAGTACACAGAACAAATGGTAGTGTTTTCCACTATAATATGGTAACAATCTTCGATTTCTATTTGTAGGGTTGAACACATGACTCAGTCTGTCCTCATGCTTTAGAGAGGCTTTTTCATTTTGTACAATAATAAAAAATAAGCACCAAAGAAGGTAAGATTAATGGTAGTAGATTCAATTACTGCACCAGATACAAGTCTCAATGAATAATCGGATAAACTCTCCAGGGTAACTTAACAAAATTCATACCGCCCTATATCTCCACATCAGCATTCAGTGGGGTTAAAGGCACTTCATTCTACAGACATCTGACAGCTTTAATAAGGATCTGTCAGCATCGTTGATGTAAACCTCTATCTTGAGGAGTCCCATGATTTACACTTTTTTATCTGCATGAAACTGGAACTTTGGCATGTAAGATTTCACCCAAAATGCAAGGGAGAAAGCATGGATATCATTTGCTCTCAGAATAAATGTGTTCAGAAGATATGTGTTCCTATGCTGCCTCTTACTTTTTCTTTTTTTTTTCAAAAAAAAAAAAACACTACTGAATGAAGACTTTGCTGGGATTCTATTGTTACATATTTCTATTGAAATTAATAAGGTTAGGACCTGATTTTAGAAATGTACACCAGTGATATTCATACGGTTAGCAAGGAATCTAACATAAAATAAATTGTCCAAAGAAACAACTATAATATGATGACGGAAACTTATCAAACAACAGATAGGCAAATGACTCCAGTAGAGCTCTTCTAGATGTAGTTCTGACAAGAATGAAGACCTGACTGAAAATATGACAGCTGAAAGCAATTTAAGTGACAAGGATCATGGAATAGATCTTCACAGAGCAGACAGAGTGACAGAACAAAACCTATGTATGAAAACAGTTGCTAATATACTCAGATAATTGATATGGAATATTCCATAGAAGACAGCTATAAGGAAAACAGTTTTTCAGGTGAAATGAGGATTCTTTAAAGAAAGCCCAGTATGGGCCAAGCAGAAGCTATGCTAAGACAAAATACAGAAAGTGTAGAAAAAGGAGCAACAAAACTCAGCTGTGAATTCTTCGCTGAGCATGAAATGCAGAAAAAGTATGAAAGAAGTGAAATGTAAATGATAAAAAGCAACATTCTAGAAACAAGGATTAAAAAAAAAAAAAAAAGTCTAGGAACTAGTTCATCTGTTGCCCAACAAGAAGAGAAAAACATGAAATGACATTACTAAGATGATCAAACAATTTGATGATCTTCCTGTGCCTGTTTTCCCTGAAAAGGTTATGGTTGACCAGGTAATTTATAGAATTAACATTAGAAACACAATAAGAAGAGCTTAGACTAAAATAGGAAAAGATAACTTCAGAGAGTCCTTTAATATTAAATATTTTCTGGAATCTTTGTATTAAATAATGTCATTTTTAGAAAAATGTTATTTTAATCTTAGGTGTATTATAAAGCTATTCCTTTTGTGTAAAGCTAAGAAACTATGGAGAAGGAAAGAAGCTAAGGAAAGTCATCACATCATATTATACACAAAGTCATGCCATTCTTCCTAAAAATACGAACAAAATTTGTCTGCCTGGAAATGTGCACTTCATTAAAATAGATTCATTATCAATCTGGAAAGTAGTAATACATAATATTCCTGTCTAGAGTAAAGTTAAATATTTCCACTTGTTGTCTTGTTTTCAAAGAGGAAACATGTTAATTGGATGTGCATTCACACCGTAACGGGGACAAAATCAGAATTCAAAATGATAAATTTCAGAAAATAAGAGTAATTAAAAATACAGTGTCATTCAAAAGGAATTAATGAATAATTTCAGATGAATAACAAATTGCATGAATTCAGGAGGAAAAGAGCTGATTACGTTGCAATTCTACAAAATTAAGTTCTAGATATTATAGGGGATCACACACTAGGCATTGTCAACAATGTCACACTATCAACTGAGAAAAGACCAAACTGATCTGCTTGGATCTGCTTTGAGAGGGTATTTGGACTAGAGGACCTATAAAGGATATTTCCCATTAAAATTGATCTTTTTAAAATTTATTTTTGACACTATGAATGTTTGAGTTGCTGTACTGCATCCAGTTTTGAATACTGCACTTCAATAGAAACATCAACCAAGATCTACAAAAAATGATGAGGAATGACTAACAGAATGAAGTGTGTTTTGATTATTATTTAAGGAAGAATATACTGATAGAATATACTGATGGGGGAGTCAACACATACAACGTGTTTACAAAGAGGAATCAGAAAAGTTATTTTCTGTATATGGGACAAAAGTAATGTCCTTACACCCTGACAAACGAAATCAGGTTAGATATTAAGAGAAACTTTATAATGGTAAGTACGATTAAGTGCCACACTAGGTTATCTAAGAATTTGGATGGTGTTGCTGTGTTGCTAGGAAAAAAAAAAAAAAAAACAGCTACCTGAGAAACTGTTTTTACTGTGGAAAGAAAATCCTTCATCCAATAAACGAAACACTAACAATTAAAAAGCTGTCTATTTCAGATGTGAAGTTCTGTGGTTTTGGAGTGTTCAAAATGTCTTCTATTTCTTTACCAATATAGTATTAGTATATATAATATACCATAATATACTATAATACACTATTAACTAGTTAATTAACTACATATTAGTTATATTAGTTATACAATATTATATATTGTATAATATATTATATATATTAGTATATTATATATACTAGTTAATAGTATATTATATATAGTAATACTATATATAATATACGTATATACTATTACTATTATATACTATTAGTATATTGGTAAAGAAATCAACCAACCAGTATACCAACTTCAAATATATCTACTTCAAATAAATACTTCAAATATGAGTATTCTCATACTCAATAAAATTATTAGCTACACTTTAAATTTTAACATTTATAACTGAAGATGTAAAAAACCTCAGACGTGTGCTTCCCAAACAGAACAGCCAAACAGAACAGCTTTTGTAGGCAATATGAAGTTCCTATCTAGCTTGGAATGCTCATGTACACAGACCCTAGACATTTGCTCTCTGAATTGCTCAGATGTTTACTGTCACACATCCCCCAGTCTACCTGGAATCAATTTTCTTGACAATAGTTTTGTTTCTATCTCCTATTCAATGCAATCCTGTATTACATGGAGTAGAATTTAAATTTGTGTGATATCAGGGAGGCAGTATAATTGTCAATGCGTATTTTTTATGTCTCTTTTACTCAGGAAGGACAGATGGATTTTCTTCACTGACCCATCCAGCTCATCCATATATTCTTGCATATTTTCCTGCAACATCATTACAGTAATCCTCAGTCACTTTATATTCTGCTGACGCTGTTTTACACTTCATGAAAAATAATAATAATGTTGTAACACTTTCTAGAATTAAGGGTTCCAAGTCCATATTCTTTGATTATCCTTTACTCTGACTAGCTTGGGTAAGGGTTGCAATAGTCTCTATGCTACTATTTAATAATTATAATACTCTGTTATGGAAAAAAGCTTTTGATGAGAAGTATCACCAATGAGTCATATTAACACTCTCTTAATACTTTCACAATCCTTATGTTATTCCTGTACTTAATGGCTCTGGCTGTTTTCCTTATAGAGTCTTCCACTGTCCAAAATATCTGATTTTTTGTCTTCACAGATTTTACTTGCAATGCAATACAATTCCTCATTTAGCTTTCACAGGATTCAACTCTGATTTATCAGAAAATGTTTTGGGGGAGATTCACGTACAATAGCTCTTATGACCCCCAAAGTTTCCTCAGGTTCTTCTCTTTCTCCACTGGCAATATACAATGCACATTCCAAATACTGAATATAGTATTTATTTATTTTGGACAATTCCATGCAAAGATCTGCTTTATTTGTTCAATTTTTAATTATATATTACAGACAAATATTGGTTGTCACTCATGAAAGTGCCTATGCACTAAATATATGATCACCATAGTTTCTTGGTGGATTATCACTTCCACGGAATTTTTTCACAAGGACAATTATCATCCATTAGGTAGACAGAGTATTTAAGCTGACTACTTTTCAAAGACCAGCAACTGTTTCATACTTACTTTAAACTTGTTCTCAATGTAATGTTCTCAATCAGCTCCTGAAAACATGAGCCCCAAAATATACACCATATCACAAAATGAGTTGGTTAGACTTGGTTGCTGTATGTTTAAAAATATTATTTAAAATCATAGAATCATTAAGGTTGTAATAGACCTCCAAGATCATCTGGTCCAACCATCCCCCTACCACCGGTATCATCCACTTAGGGACCCAAGTCCCTAAGTACCACATCCAACCTCTCCTTAAACACCCCCCGGGAACTGTGATTCCACAACCTCCCTGGGCAACCCATTCCGATGCCTAACTACTCTTTCTAAGAAATTTCTCGTAACTTGAGACCTGAACCTCCCCTGGTGCAACTTGAGGCCATTCCCTCTTGTCCTAATGCTAGTTATCTGCTAGGCGACCCCCAGCTCCTCACATCTTCTCAGCAGTTTCAATTAAGATTAATAAATACAATCTTTTAACTGGACACATCTCCCAGGAAAGAGGAAAAAACAAACAAACAAACAAAACCACCCTTCCTGTTAGCACCTTTATTATTGATTGAAATACTTGAAGCAAAAGCCATTGAATAAGCTCTGCATAGGTGCTCTGAGAAAGATTCTTGAATAAATTCTCAAGCAGAGGCAATGTTTACAGAAAATGTGCCTACTCTGAATTCACTTAGGCTATACAAAAGGTTTTCTATCATGTATTTCTATCAAGGATGCTTGTCCTGAAATGAGAGTAACCAAAGTGAGAGTTAATAGCTGCACTTTCAAAACAACACTTTTCATCATCCAAATTATTCTTGCTTCTAGTTTAACTTATTCTTGATGTGCAAAATTGAACATGGAAAACAACACTGAAGAATACTGAGAACGGAATAATTCAAAGAAAAAAAAATGCAAAAGTTTGAGAATAAAAAGCCAATAGCCTGAAATCTCTGAAAAAGCACTGATAATGAAGAATTCCTCATCTCCTTCATAAAAGACAAAAGAAAGGATGCTGGGTAAAAAAAATTGCACACTGGTAAAATGTAAAATAAATTAGGCAGCTATTTGACACTGCATGATTTATTTCATTATGGTTGCTAAGTGAATAGTTCTTTGATGGAGTTTGAATTAAATAAAAACTCAAAGGATCACATATATATTCATACATCTTATTTTACAGTTGTATCCTTCATAGTCTTTATTATAAATAGTTTTCTAAGAAGAGCGAGAAATGGAAAGGGTGTTATTTCAATGCCAACAAGGAGAGACGCATACAACAGTATCCCTCCCTGTGTGTATGTGCTCAGAAATATGCAGTATACTCCTCCAGCTTTCAGCACATACCTCTATCACCAAACTATTAAGTTTAGTCTAAAACCAAACACTAGTTTTGTTTCAGCTGGTTATATTTTATTGTGATAGCTTTTTCTCTGGAGGGAAAGGCTTCATGCAACCAGTTCCTTTTAAAATAGAAGGGTTTAAAAAGAACAAAAGCAAATAACCAGAAACTTTGATTCTTCACAGGAGATAAACTGTCAGTATCTCTAGCACTCAGGACAACAGAATAACAAGATAACCCTCTGGAGTTTATTAGAAATTTTACATATATTGCAAATGCATTATCTTCAGTGCTAAGCATCCACATTGCACTTGAAGGAGACAGCCACATACGCGTTTCGTAGTCTGAAATCTTCAGTTTTGCTAATTAACTATATATACATGAACTTCACTTACCTGGATAATGCAATCACCTTTTTATACATAGGTGGCTGTACCTATTCCATCTGTATAACTCAGGTGAACAATTTTGGAAAAAAAAAAATCAGCCCTACAGAAAACATTCTGTGTTGCAAAGAATGTTCTTGCATATGCCACAAACACGGCTATCACTAGTTCTCTCAATAACATTGCAACACCATTATATTGTTATGCCAGTTAGATTTCAACATGTGAATATTATAAATAAGGCTTCCTAGAGTGAGCTGTCTTTATGATTTCATAAGCAAATTTCTGCCAAGTTATCTGGCTTCTTCGAGTTTATCATGTGCATATTTGTGACAATGACCACAGAGCAAGAATGCATACCACGTGTGACCAGAATACCTTGAGTTTGTTTGGAAAACATTAGTGTACGTTACGATAATGGTATTTTTAAAGGATGTTAAAAAAAAAAAAAAAAGAAAAAAAAAGGAAATTAGCCAACCAGTCACTGTAGAGGAGTTATTCAACTAGTTAAGAAACAGTGGCCGTGATTATCAAAAACAGCGTAACTTGACTTCTTTCCTACTCATGGGGACCTTATGTGGAATGCAAGTTCAATCATGCAGAAAAGAATGCTGCATTTTAAAAATCACTATGTCAAAGGAAATAAAGAAAGGTACCAATATGTATGTCAACAACTGTTCAGCCTAAAGCATAAGAAAATCTAACTCATTTGGAAAGAGATTTCTGAAAGTTAGGAAAGTTAGAAAATATTTTTGGAGCAATTTTCTTCTGAAAAAAAATCAACATGAAGTACTTACACAGCAGGATAGAATCTTTCCATAAATCTTATTCTGTATCTTTAAAGTCAGATTAATATAATTGCGATATTCTGCAGAAGTCTGCAGATTTTAGAGGATCTTAAGAGTTTTATTCTGAGATCATTCTAGTCCAGTGAAAGAATGTAAATAAAATACAGTAAATTCTACTGACTCAAGAAGTGATATAATGCAAAGTGATTTTGTTTCATTAAAAGCTGGTTTATGTCTAGCTGAAAAGATATCTAGTTTATGTGGCCTTTATCTCAGTACAAAAAAAAAAAAAAAGTAACTGTGAAAGCAGCTGACTAGTACCTAGTCCAGTGAATAAAAAAGAACTAAGCACTTGTCCAGTACAAAACACAATGAGAAGGAAATTAATCAGGTCTAAAAGGATACAAGGTAGAAAAAAATACTTTATTAAAAAGTTAGTAATGATAATTTCCAAGATAAACAAAATAGAATTGGAATCAAGACCACAGGCCTGGCAGGAAGCTATGCATTCCCAGAATAGTACAATTTCTTGTTTTGACTCTTAAAAAAAAGACCAAAATAGCCAAAATACTTGTATTCCTTGCTCATACATCATATTAATTGCATGGCTCTTGGTCAACATTGTAAATTAGAGGATGAGAGACCATATATACGTACATGTCACCAAGTGGTACTATACATGTCTAAGTAATAGAAAGTAAAATCAGACTTTTGTAATCAGAATAGACTCCAATCTGAATGAAATATAAAGTACACTGGCACAATCAATACTAAAATGTTCCAAAATAAGCAAACAATAATAATTAAAAAAATATATCCAAACTCAAAACTACTATATCACATTCAATTTACAGATAAATAATTGATTACAGAATTAAAAATTGGTGCTAATGTAAATTGTTATAACTTCATTACTTACTTCACACATAAACCGATAAAAGGCCTTAAAGTGAACACCCTTAAAGTGAACTTTTGCAAAATAATTTGATACCACACCGAAATTGATCTTGTGTCTTTCTTATCTACTTAGGTGATGGTTGAATGCAAAGCTTAACCTTCTTTAATTGTTACTACATAAAATTTTGCAATGAAATTAACACAAAATTGAATTCATTAAAATCTGACTGGATAAAATTTGTCTGTAATCAAGTAATCCAGTACAACATTTCTGGGTATCCACACAGTATATATTTGATTTCAGTAAGTAACAAGAACAAGATACCATACAGAAAAAAAGATTGTGGTGGGGCTGTAAGATGGACTCAAGCAAATAGTGTATATTTTAATAGTTCTTCCTTTAAACTTTGAGAAATTATAATGAAAATCATAGCTTTAAGAAAGAAATTTACCCTGAGAAGCCGTGTTGTGAGCACTTATTAATTTTATCAACAGGTCAGCTTACTGTACAACTTTAAGATCAAAGAAGTTATTTAGTGAATCGTAAGAGTAAGATATCTTCAAGAGAAATTGATATAGAAGACCCAATAGGTACTGAATGTGGGAATGCAGATAAACTAGCAAAGGCAAGTAATCATTTTTTTTTTAGAAAAATTACTGCAAATTACACTAAATAGAACTATTGCAAATAAAGATGTGATCGCAGGGCAGAGTAAAGTAGCATGTAGATTAGAAATTATATCTATAAACAGAAAATAAATCCTTGAAAATATTTAGTATTTAAAAAAAAAAAAAAGTTACACATTTATTCAAGAATTATATGGCCCCCAGATAACTGCTCTTTTCATGTTAACCTTCTGTTTCCACATATTTTTGATGTACAAAGAGGTTGTGGAGGCTTTTGAAAATATCCAGTGATCATCTGGCAACCTATTCTAGATGTCCCTCCTTGAGCAGAGGGGTTGGACCAGAGGGCCCTTCCAACTTCAACCATTCCACGATTCTGTGATATTTTGCTTTATTGATAAGATGCAGTCCTCCTGGCTGTGTGGTGAATTTCAGCCACAGTGATTATTTTCAGTGACAGTGAAGTCAAAATAATCTGCAGAAGACAAGTATTTGTCATATACTACAATCCAAGGGGTTACCACCCTTCTGGATGCAAAAAGAGAAGATTACATCAAGGTGTAGAGAGATTACATAAAGCCTTCATTTGGTATAAATTTTCTTCTGATGTCCAAAAGTTTCAAATGTATTAAAGGCCAGATTACATGACCAAAATGTTTCCTTCTGACTTTATGTGCTGTCTCCATGAATATAAACAATTGCTTTTCCCATAATAATTGTCTAAATTGCATCATTTCTATGATACTAAGTACACTATCTTCAAAGACTTTTTTTTCATTACAACTATCAATGTAACAACTTCTCCATAATGTAACTTCATGTGTTCTACTTGCAAAACTTCATCGTATTCGTTTTTAATGAGTATGTTGCATCACAGACTTAAAGCTTCCCTACACAATAAAAGATTATTGCCTTATGTTTCTACATGTTGAATTAATACTGTAGCTTTACAGACTTGTTTTAGTATTTAAAATGCACAACTAACACTCGAATGAAATCCCACTTATTCTATCCAAATGTAGGAGTGGAAAAAAATTACTGATAGAATTTTTTTATATTTGATTGTTTTGCTCTCTACGCTTTCATTTCAAACAAATTTGTACAAGAAAGGCTTACTTGATTTGTTCCAGTGGGTTGTATTATATTTCAACTCTAAAGATACTACTAGAAATTATGACAATAAATAAAATGTTTCAAATTATACTAATTTTATTTTTTAGGGATAGATATCAAATCTATAGGTTGTTCTTTAATACTTTCAACATGGACATATGTATTTTTAAAGAATCCAGGGCTTTATGTATTAATATCTGTATTGGAAAAAAAAATGATGATGATGAAAAGAGAAAGGACATCTTCAAAATCTGCCACTGTTAGAACAGTGAATTTGAATCATTAGCTTCTCCTCACCAGGGAGACTAGAGTTAAAAGACTGCCATACCTAATTAACATTTCTGTCGGATGTAAGGAATACACAATAGGCTTTCACAGTTGGCAGTCAAAATTCAAATGGGAGAGATGAAGCAATCCACTAGCTACAATCAATGCAATAAATTACTAAGACATTAGTCATTTGAGGCAGGATATTCTAATCAAGAAACTATTACAAAAAAAGAAAACAGTATTCTTCCTCCACTATACTATCTATTATAGAAATACACTATGAATATCCTTATTTCAAATCCTTTAGGATACTTCCTAGCGTGACCTTTTGGGTCATGAAACACATAGTCAAAAATTACTGCCTGTAGAAATGAAGCCATAGTTGTTCTTTTCTGCAGTTTCACTCCTCATTTTGTCAGACTTCCTACATAAAAATAGTTTTCTTTATTCTCATAAAATTCACTTTTAACTTTGGCCAGACTTGAAATTAATTCAACTACATCCCAGAAAATTGTACTAAGTTTCCATTCCAGTAAAGTAAAATGGGTACAAATAGA
This sequence comes from Anser anser, assembly GCF_964211835.1. Classification (NCBI taxonomy): domain Eukaryota; kingdom Metazoa; phylum Chordata; class Aves; order Anseriformes; family Anatidae; genus Anser; species Anser anser. The sequence continues at coordinate 46,095,375 of NC_139722.1, read as the reverse complement.
TTCCCATTTCAAGCAAATTTACTTCATTCAATAAATCACAGAATGTGAAATCATTAAACTGTTGCAACACTGCAAACTCTACTAACATTTTTTTTCAGCTGAATCATACTGTCTTCATGATACAAAAAGAATATCAAAGACATTATTAGTTCTTATTGTAATGGAAAGCAAAACATTATTTTCTTATAATGTATCTTCGAATTTCAAAAGACTGGAAAAAAAAAAAAAGAATAGGTGTTAAAAACTGATCCTTGCAGCTATCTAACAGTATATTTTTATTGCTAACATTTTAGCAGAAAGTAATTGAAGCATCAGAGAATTATTGAAAAAAAGTTGTTTGGGATGATGCTGTAAACTTGGAATCCACAGAAAGTACTTCTCAGTCATTATCCTGAGATTCGCCATCCTACATGGCCATCCTATGTTCTGTCTGCAACCAGCCATGAGGAAAATAGCTTTGCTGACCATTTTATATGAAGTCAAACTTACTTTAACTTGTGCCAATGGTACTACATTTATTCATTACACTTACTAACATCAACTATTTTTCCTTTTACGTATGAAATACAAACAAGAACTGTGGCCAAGCATATCTCTAAATAACCTGAAAGTCTGTAGGCACCAAAGGTTATTAAAAGTACACAGACATTACGTTGGATCTCAGGACAAGGATATTGTTCAACCTAACCTTTTTTGTATTTCGAGCACATATAATATACATATACGCTTTACTTTTCAGCTACATCTTCAAGAATTCAGTCAGTTTTACAGTCTGCACTAGTGGCTGAAGACAGAAGGGTGGAATTGAGGCAGGGATGGAAGTAAGTTCAAGAGAGAGAGGGTATAGACAGAGGATTTTGAGACAGGTGTGGGAGAGACAAATAGACACGTTACAGAATCACAGAAGAGTAGTTAGCAGTGACATTGTGAGCCTGGTGAGCTAAACTACCCCTGGCTGTTGTTTTTTTTTTTCACAGAATCACATATTAATCTAGGTTGGAAGAGACCTCCAAGATCACCTAGTCCAACCTCTGACCTAACACTAACAAATCCTCCACTAAACCATATCACTAAAGGCTACATCTAAACGTCTCATAAAGACCTCCAGGGATGGCGACTCAACCACCTCCCTGGGCAGCCCATTCCAATGCCTAACAACCCTTTCAGTAAAGAAGTTCTTCCTAATATCCAACCTAAACCTCCCCTGGTTTAGCCCATTCCCCCTCGTCCTGTCACCAGGCACGTGGGAGAATAGACCAACCCCCACCTCTCTACAGCCTCCTTTAAGGTATCTATAGAGTGTGATAAGGTCTCCCCTGAGCCTTCTCTTCTCCAGCCTGAACAATCCCAGCTCCTCCAGCTGCTCCTCATAAGACTTGGTCTCCAGACCCCTCACCAGCTTTGTTGCCCTTCTCTGGACTCTCTCGAGCACCTCCATGTCCTTCTTGTAGCGAGGGGCCCAAAACTCAACACAGTACTCAAGGTGCGGCCTCACCAGAGCCAAGTACAGGGGGACAATCACTTCCCTAGACCTGCTGGCCAAACTATTTCTTATACAAGCCAGGATGCTCTTGGCCTTCTTGGCCACCTGAGCACACTGCTGGCTCATATTCAGCCAACTATCAACCAGTACTCCCAGGTCCTTCTCTGCCAGGCAGCTTTCTAACCACTCATCTCCCAGCCTGTAGCTCTGCTTGGGGTTGTTGCGCCCCAGGTGCAGGACCCGGCACTTGGCCTTGTTGAACTTCATACAGTTGGCCTCAGCCCATCAGCCCAGCCTATCCAGATCCTCCTGCAGAGCCTTCCTACCCTCGAGCAGATCAACACATGCACCTAACTTGGTGTCATCTGCAAACTTACTGAGGGTGCACTCGATCCCCTCACCCACATCATCGATAAAGATATTAAAGAGAACTGGCCCTAGTACTGAGCCCTGGGGGACTCCACTAGTGACCAGCCTCCAACTGGATTTAACTCCATTCACCACAACTCTCTGGGCCCAGCTATCCAGCCAGTTTTTAACCCAACAAAGCGTATGCCAGTCCAAGCCACAAGCAGCCAGTTTCTCGAGGAGAATGTTGTGGGAAACGGTGTCAAAAGCCTTACTGAAGTCAAGGTAGATCACATCCACAGCCTTCCCCTCATCCACCAAGCGCGTCACTTGGTCATAGAAGGAGATCAGGTTCGTCAAGCAGGACCTACCTTTCATAAACCCATGCTGACTGGGTCTGATCGCCTGGTTGCCCTGTAAGTGCCGCGTGATGACACTCAAGATAATCTGCTCCATGAGCTTCCCTGGCACTGAGGTCAAGCTAACAGGCCTATAGTTTGCCCGCTCTACCCTCTGACCCTTCTTGTAGATGGGTGTCACGTTTGCTAGCCACCAGTTGACTGGGACCTCTCCTGATAGCCAGGACTGCTGATAAATGATGGAAAGCGGCTTGGCCAGTTCTTCTGCCAGTTCTCTCAGCACTCTCAGGTGGATCCCTTCTGGTCCCATCAACTTGCGTACATCTAAGTGCTGTAGCAGGTCGCCAACCATTTCCTCATGGATTGTGAGGGCCACATCCTGCTCCCCATCCCCTTCCACCAGCTCAGGGTACCAGATATCCAGAGAACAACTGGTCTTGCCTCTAAAGACTGAGGCAAAGAAGGCATTAAGCACCTCAGCCTTCTCCTCATCTCTCATCACTAAGTTTCCCCCCGCATTCAGTAAAGGATGGAGATTCTCCTTAGTCCTCCTTTTCGTGTTAATGTATTTATAAAAACATTTTCTGTTGTCTTTAAGTGCAGTAGCCAGATTGAGCTCCAGATGAGCTTTGGCCTTTCTAATTTTGTCCCTACACATCCTTACAACATCCTTATAATCCATCTGAGTTGCCTGTCCTCTTTTCCAAAGATCATAAACCCTCTTTTTTTTCCTAAGCTCTAGCCACAACTCTCTGTTCAGCCAGGCCAGTCTTCTTCCACGCTGGCTCATCTTTGGGCACGTGGGGACAGAGCCATTAAGATTTCCTTCTTGAGGAGTGCCCAGCCTTCCTGGACTCCTCTGCCCTTCAGAACCGCCTCCCAAGAGACTCTGCCAACCAGTGTCCTGAACAGCTCAAAGTCAGCCCTCTGGAAGTCCAAGACAGTGGTTTTACTGGTCCCTCTCCTGACTTCGCCAAGAATAGAGAACTCTACCATTTCATGGTCACTCTGCCCAAAACAGCTCCAGACCACCACATCTCCCACCAGTCCTTCTCTGTTTGTGAACAGAAGGTCTAGCGGGGCACCTCCCCTGGTAGGCTCCCTAACCAGCTGCGTCAGGAAACTATCTTCCACGCTCTCCAGAAACCTCCTAGACTGCTTCCTCTGAGCTGTATTGCATTTCCAGGATACGTCTGGGAAGTTGAAGTCCCCCACGAGGACTAGAGCTGACGATTTCACAACTTTTGCCAGCTGCCTGTAGAATTCCTCGTCCATCTCCTCATCCTGGTTTGGCGGTCTATAACAGCCCCCCACCAGGATGCCTGCCCTGTTGGCCTTCCCACCGATCCTAACCCACAGGGACTCAACCTTATCATTCCCAGTCTCAGTCTCGAGTTCCACAACATCAAAACACTCTCTAATATAGAGAGCCCCTTCTGTGCTGCCTTTCCCTTCTGAAGAGCCTATAGCCAGTCATTGCAGCACTCCAGTCATGGTAGTGGTCCCACCACGTTTCAGTGATGGCAACCAAGTCATAGCTAGCCTGCTGCTATATTGATCATGATGGGAAGTATATAAAAAGGTAAAGCACCAAAACTGGAAAGTAAGGAGTTGCATATCCTCTTAGATTCTGAGGAAAACTATGATTTAACACATCTGAGTAAACTAAAAATAATAATAATAATAATAATAATAATAATCCAGTATAAAATTCAATTCAACTATTTGCTGGCAGTACACAAAATTCAAATAGATTTATGAGAGAGAAATAATTATTCAGAACTATAACATCAGCAGGTACCAAATATAATTGAATTATTAATTGCTTAATCATCCTAGAATGATACATCCTTGATTATATCTGCATCATGTATCTTTCCACAAAATCTACCACTAAACTGAAAAAGGTTACAAATCTGCAGTTCTGTGTACAAGACGTGAGTGACACGTTTTTTTATGACACTTTTTTTATGCAGACAAAAGATAAAGTTATTCTTTCTACATTTATTCAATTAAATTTTGGGCATAAAACTAAATCATGCTTTAAATATCCTTTGGGTAGGGAGATGGTTGAACTAGGTGATCCTGGAAGTCTTTTCCAATCTTAATGATTCTATGATTCCATACCCTTCCTCTACAGGATCGTTTTTGTTTAGTACAGGTATAAATCATCTTTGCACATAACTAAATAAAATAAAAAATAAATATAAGGAATATGAGGATAGTTCAAAAAAGCATTATGAATTGCTTATTTATAGCTGCCTTTTATACTAATATAGTTATTGTTGGGTAATTTCAATAACTCTTTTCAGCTATGAAGACATTTTAAGAGTGACACTTAGAATAATGAATGAACCAGAAATTCTTATGGTGCGGAAATCAAGTGTATGAGCTTAGTTTTGTAGCTTTATATTTCTGTGCTTAGAAAATATATTTATATTGGACATAAGTATATTACTGTATTTTCATTGTGTAGCAAAGTGACATATTAATATACAAAAGTGCAGTTCCTAGAAGCATGTTTTCTTCTTGATCACTTGCCACTTCTCTCTTTTTTCGTTTTGAAGAATACTGCTCTAAAGAAAGGCAGTTCCCTCATTAAGCCTTACACATGATTTTTCTGTGCTGTTTTTTCTACTTTATCGGTTCCCTGCAATAGCCTATAGCATACTGTCAGCTGTGGAGTCTTGATTAGTTTTCTCTGTAGTTTGCTCTAATACTCACTTTTCTTTTAAAGACTCTAGTGGGTTTTGTTTGTTTGTTTTAATTCTGCTTACTGAAATTCTGAAAAATATCTTTTTCCTCCTTTGTATTGGGATCATTAAGATTTTTCCAACTGTGAGTATATTCTGCTTTTTCAATTACGATTGAGTCTACTTGAAGATGAAAGTATATTGATAGGCAAAGTAGTAATAAATAAATTGCTATTCATAAATTCATCTAGTGCAAGTAAGGAGGGAATAACATGGTCTTTTAGTCTTGATTTCTGCATAATGCAAGCTATAGATAACAATCTGAAAGATTGTTCCTTGGTTTATGAGCAATTCAGAAGCTCTGTTACTAGGAGTCAGGGTTCCCAGTACCCAATCACTTCTGAGAAGTCTACTGGCATGTAGTTTGGGTGCAAATATCTGGTTTCCAAGATACGTTTCCATAGCAGCCCAGAGTACTAGCAGAACAAGTTTAATGGGGTGGATTTTTGGGGAGGGAAATATTTTAAAAATAAATAAATAAATAAATAAATAATGCTGTTTGAATCTTTGCTAATCATAGCTTTGGATATCACAATCTTTGATACTGTTGCTGTATTTTAGATTAATGTAGAAAGTGCAGTGGAACTTCAGAATTTCTCCAAGAATTAAAATTCTACATTCCAAGCATTTTGCCATTAAAAATAAATCCTAGCTGTCAAGTTCATTAATAAAGAATTCTTATAATGTGATTTTCCTTAACTGACGTTGTTATACAAGATATCAGAGGTGTATTTTCCTTTAGATTTAAGATGCAAGCTTCTTAAATACTTTTGTTCTCATACATAGTTCAACATTACTTTGGAACCTTTGTAACTATGAAGTTCAACATTCCTGTTATAAGTGTATATGCATGGCATTTTTTTATTTATGCTAAATTGCATACCAGTGTGTACATCTTATCATACAGGTTCGTTTCTTCTGTTCAGCTGAAATGGCTGCTCCATTCATTTCCTTTGTAGCTTTTCGTTGGTTTTCTGTATCTGCCTTCATCAAAGCTCTGTAAAGCTCCAAGTTGTCTAGTTTAACTTTTTCAAGAAATGTGTGAAAGGTATGAAAGGCCTGTGAGGGTCTTGTTACTTCACTTTTGAAATGTTGTGGGTTTTTTTGTTATTTTTTTTTTTAATTTTTGCTCGACTTCCCACTAAATCATGCCCCTAAGCACCATGTCCAACCTCTCCTTAAACACCCCCAGGGATGGTGACTATACCACACAGAATCTTAGAATATCCCAAGTTGGAAGGGACCCACAAAGATCATCGAATTCAACTCCTGGCTCCACACAGGTCTACCCAAAAATTCAGACCATATGACTGAGAGTGTAGTCCAAATGCTTCTTAAACTCCAACAGGCTTGGTTTTGTGACTATGTCCCTGGGGAGCCTGTTGCAGTGCACAACCACCCACCCTCTCGGTGAAGAATCTTTTTCTGATATCCAACCTGAACCTCCTCTGTCACAGCTTGACACCATTCCCTCAGGTCCTATCGCTGGTCACCAGAGAGAATAGGTAAGCGCCTGCCCCTCCACTCCCCCTCATGAGGAAGCTGTAGACCGCAATGAGGTCTCCCCTCAGCCTCCTCTTTTCCAGGCTGAACAAACCAAGTGACCTCAGCCACTCCTCATATCTCTTCCCCTCTAGGCCCTTCACCATCTTTGTAGAACTACCACTTCCCTGGGCAACACGTTCCAATGCCTGACTACTCTTTCTGAGAAGAAATGTCTCCTAATTTCTAACCTGAACCTCCCCTGGTGCAACTTGAGGCCATTCCCTCTAGTCCTATCGCTAGCTATCTGCAAGAAGAGGCCGACCCCCAGCTCCCCACAACTTCCTTTCAGGTAGTTGTAGAGAGCAATAAGGTATCCCCTGAGTCTCCTCTTCTCCAGACTAAACAACCCCAGTTCCCTCAGCCACTCCTCATGAAACTTGTGTTCCAGACCCTTCACCAGCTTTGTAGCTCTTCTCTGGACATGTTCCAGGGCCTCGATGTCGTTCTTGTTGTGACGGACCCAAAACTGAACACAGTACTCAAGGTGCAGCCTCACCAGAACTGAGTACAGGGGAATTATCACCTCCCTGGTCCTGCTGGCTGCAGTATTCCTGATATGAGCCAGGATACCATTGGCCTTCTTGGCCTCCTGGGCACACTGCTGGCTCGTGTTCAGGCAAGCATCAGTCAGTACCCCCAGACCCTTTTCCTCTGCACAGCTTTCGAGCCACTCTATCCCAAGCCTGTAATGTTACCTGGGTCTGTTGTGGCCAAACTGCAGGACCTGGCACTTAGCCATGTTGAATCTCATCCCACTGGCCTCTGCCCATTGATCCTATCTGTCCAGGTCCCTCTGCAGGGCCTTCCTACGCTCCAGCAGATCAACAATTCCCCCCCGCTTGGTGTCATCTGCAAACTTACTGAGGGTAAGTAAGTACTCATTATTTCAAATAAAATAATGCAAGTTTAAGTATCACTACACAAAGTCAATCTGATAAACACAGTATGTGGACTCAAACCTCACCAACAGATAGATGTTAAAACATAAATGTAATTGAAACATCCTAAGTTATTGAGTGTGTTTCTTACAGGATTTTGCAGGGATAGATCCTTGTCCCAGTATTGTTATCACTGGTCTAGAAGAAAGTATAACATGATTGCTAATGAAGTGTGAAGATGACACAAAGGCTAGTTGAGTAATGAGTAACTAAGGGGACAGGTCACTAATACAGACAAGACTATATTCTGGAAAGCTGTAATTCTAAAAAGCAATTAGGAAAAATATGAAAATTACCTATTAGTGGAATGTTTCAAGAAAAGTATCTAGGCAGCACATCTGGATACGATATAACAGGACCATAGCTGGTTCAATTGGAATTGCTAAGATGCATTTTTTGATGAGGCACTAGTTTTGATATACATAAAAACAGAAAACTTGAGAAGGACACTGGGAAGAAATGAAAGACTGGAACTCTACAAAACATGCTTTTACTTTAACAAAATACAAGAGTTTGATTTAAATTTTATTTAAAAAAAAAAAAAAAAAAGACAGCTAAGAGATATGTTCATAAACCTGTGCAAGAAAAAGTTGTGGTAAGACTACTGTTCTTCGCATAATGAGAACTTGAAAGTCAATAATTAACATCTGAAAGTGAGTCATGTTCCAAATAAGTATCAGTTATGTATTTTTCAATTAGTGGCATAAAAACAAAAGGTTTAAGTTTTTTGTTTTGTTTTTGTAAATTGCCAAATAAAAACAGATCTTATACATAATCAAAAAGTTACTCACCAGATGTAGTAATAGACCTTATACATAATGAAAAAGTTACTCACCAAATGTAGTAATACGGATTACATTACAGAAAAGGTTAGATGTACATTGGCATTTGTATCTCCATACCTATGAAAATTCATTCTAGTCAGAATATATGTTAGTAGCTAAAACTTCCTTATTAAAGAATAAACCTGTTGCGAAGTTCTGGTGGTTTAACACCAGTAGGTAGCTCAGCACCACCACACAGCTTTCTGACTCCCCTTCCTCAACATAACAGGGAGAAAAAACATGATAAAATAAAGGCCATGGGTTGAAATAAGGACAAGGAGATAGCTTACCAGTTACTTTCATGGGCAAAACAGACTCAATATAAGGATATTAATGTAATTTGTTGTCTATTGCTAACAGATCAGAGCGTTGCGAAATAAAAGCAAATTAAAAACACTTCTCCCCCCATTCACCCTCTTCTACCTGCTCCCCTCGAGCGCTGCCAGGGGATGGCAAATTGGACTTATGGTCAGTACACAGCACTTCATCTCTGCCGCTTATTCACCTTTATACTCTTCCCCTGCTCCAGTAAGGGGTCCCTCCCACGGGGTGCTGTCCTTCCTGAACTTATCCTGTGTGGGCTCCCCACAAGCAGCAGCTCTTCAAGAACTGCTCCAACATGGCTCCGTACCACAGGGTCCATCCATCAGGAGCGAACTGCTCCAACACGGGTCCCCCATGGGTGGCAGCTCCCCCCATACCCCCTGCTCCTGCGTGGGCTCCTCTCCACGGGCTGCAGCTCCAGCCCGGGGCCTGCTCCTGCGGGGGCTCTCCATGGGCCGCAGCCTCCTCCAGGCCACATCCACCTGCTCCACCGGGGGCTCCTCCACAGGCTGCAGCGTGGAGCCAGAAGAGGCTCCACGCCAGAGCATGGGCCTCTTCAAGGTCTGCAGGGAACTTCAGCTCTGTCACCTGGAGCACCTCCTGCCCTACTTCTGCACTGACCTTGGGGTCTGCAGGGCTGTTTCTCTCACAATTTCTCATTCCTTTCTCCCAGTTGTTGTGAAACTACTGTTCCACAGCATTTTTTTTTTCCCTTTCTTATATATGTTCTCACAGAGGCATAAACATTATTGTCCTTTGGCTCAGCTTTGGCCAGCAGTGGGTCTCCTTTTGGAGCCAGCTGGAGCTGGCTCTGATCTGACATGGGGAAGCTTCTGGATTCTTCTGACAGAAGCCACCCCTGCAGCCCCCCTGCTACCATAAGCTTGCCATGTAAGTCCAATAAATATGTGAATTATTTTTGGATACCTGCAAACTCACAATGGTGGTGACAGCCAACAAATACAGCAGATGCACTTCTGGAAAATTTTTAATTTCTTGCAATTAAAATTGCTATTTCAAAATTATGGTTTGGAAATTACTGAACATTTATTTCTATGTAACTAAATACACGTAACTGTAAGAAAGTCAAAAACATCTCATTCACCACAGTGAATTTGTCAGTAATGGTAATGAAAAAGAAGTTACTTGAAATGTTTCTTCTGATCCATAATAAAATAATTAAATCTGATTAAAATTTTCAACTTAATTATCATGCAATAACTCTGATGAAAATGATGAATCATAGAATCATTTAGGTTGGAAAAGACCTCTAAGATCATCTGATCAAATTTTAACCTAGCACTGCCAAGTCTATCACTAAAACACGTCCTTAAATATCACATCTCCACATCTTTTAAATTCTTCCGGGGATGGTAACTCAACCACTTCCCTGGGCAGCCTGTTCCAATGCTTTACAACTCTTTCAGTGAATTATTTTTTTTTCCTGACATCCAACATTCCCTGGCACAACTTGAGGCCACTTCTTCTTGAACTACTGTTTGTTGCTTGGGAGAATAGATCAGCCCCCACCCCACTACAACCTCCTTTGAGGTAGCTGTAGAAAGTAATAAGGTCTTCTCTGAGCCTCCTTTTCTCTAGGCTAAATAACCCCGGTTCTGTCAGCTGCTCCTCGTAAGGCTTGCTCTCTAGATCCTTCACCAGCTTCATTGCCTTTCTTTGGACATGCTCCATCACCTCAATGTCTTTCTTTTAGTGAGGGGCCCAAAACTGAATACAATATTCTAGCTTTGGTCCCACCAGAGCTGAGTACAGGGGGACATTCACAGGGGACTTCATGACACACTATTTCTGATACAAGTCAGGATGCTGTTGGCCTTCTTGGCCACCTGAGCACCCTGCTGGCTCATATTCAGCCGGCTATTGACCAATAACCCCAGGTGCTTTTCTGCTGGCCATCTTTCCAGCCACTCTTCCCCCAACTTAAAATGCTGCATGGGGTTGTCGTGACCCAAGCACAGGACCAACGCGTATCATTGCTGTACTTCACATAGTTGGCCTTGGCCCATTGGTCCAGACTATACAGATCCATCTGTAGAGCCTTCCTACCCTCAAGGTAGGAACACTCCTGCCTCTTGGTGTCATCTGCAAACTTAGCGAGTGTACTTGATCCCCTTTTCTAGATCATCGATAAAGATATTGAAGAGATCCGGTCCAAAACTGAGGCCTGGGGGACATCACTTGTAACCAGCCATCATCTGGATTTAACTCCATTTACCACAACTCTTTGGGCATAGCCACCCAGACAGTTTTTTACTCAGCAAAGTGTATGCCTGTCCAAACCATGAGCAACTAGTTTCTGCAGAAGAATGCTGTGGAAAACAGTATCAAAAGCTTTACTAAAATCTAGGTAAACCACATCCACAGCATTTCTCTCATCCACTAAGCAGGTTACCTTGTCATAGAAGGAGATCAGGTTAGTTAAGCAGGGCCTGCCTTTCATAAAGCCATGCTGACTGCGCCTGATCACCTGGTTGTCCTGAATGTGCCATGTGATGGCACTCAAGATGATCTGCTCCATAAACACTTCCTACTTTCCTTAAAAGTGGTATCATGATGTTAAGTAGCACATGAAAGCAATAAATTTTGTATGGCTTATAGCCAGACTACTTTGTTTGAATCAAACAAGTTTTGTCCTCTCACATGGTGCTGAACTGTTTTGTCAATTATCCAAACATTTAGTCAATAATAAGGAAACTGAAATTACTCATCAACTGACATAATTCTAAATGGATAATTTACTTACAATTTTGATGAGAGTAAATATCCAGTACCAACTTAACAAATGGAGTTCATTTATGACACAGTAATTGCTAAGTAACTGTAACATATATTACAGATTGTTCATTACTGTTGTAATTAGTATAGCATGTTCTTTCAGTTTTCCTGTGTTTCTGGAAATGTAGATATAGTTGCTTACCAAAATGGTGGTAACAATTAAGGAGCGATTGGACAGGGAATCCGTGATGTTTGCTGGTTTTCCTTTCTGATTCTCTGTCATGTTAAGGCCACTCAGTGGATCCCAAGTTCCAACCTATAAAACAGTATATTACTATGTAAATTGTCCATTAGTTACATTTCAATGTCTAGAAAATAATGCTTTAAGGAAAAACAGATTGCTACAGAAGAAAAAAAGATCAGTAGCACTTATTATTCACCCCTGTTTCATTATCTTTTGTCATTACATTGAAAGCCTACTTTTTTAATATATGATTCATGATACTTCAGATTGTGTTTCATGAAGTGTGACATAAGGGGAAAAACGATGCGTATAATGTCTACAGCCACACTGAATACTTAATTTTCCATTTAACTTTCATACTTCAAGATAAACCACATTTGAAGATAACTCAATAGTTGGGTGGAAATTCATTTGCAGAGCATAGAGCATCCTCTCTACAGAAAGACCTATCGTTTTCTCTCATCAGAGAGAACAGACGGACAAAAGATGTTTTCGTAAAAATGTAACAGGGAAGGCTGAAAGTGAAATAACTTAACTGATTTCCAGATAAATGTTCAGTATATATATCTTTTGACACTTTGTACCTTGAATTTCTTACTCCAGCAAAGTCAATAGGATTTTTATCTAAGCTAGGAACCAGGGTTATGATTTAAGGTTCAGGTCAAGGACAATCTCATGTACTAAGTGGTAAGTAGTGGGTCTTACGCTTATATCATTCATCTGCAATTTCATCACTGTAAAATGAAAGCAGGCAAGCAATAAATACATCTGGTTTTAGACATCAGATTATTTTTTATATTACTACACTGTCTAGAAAATAAAAACTTTTTTTTTTGTTTTTAGAAAATATTTTAAATATTACTTCAAATACTCAGCAACATCTACAATATGAGCTGAAGATTCTTTAAAATTGAATATGGACAGTAATTCAATAATTCTGTGAGGTAGCAGGTTTTATTGTGAATATATATATATACACATATGTATATATATAAACACATACAGAGGAATATTTGTCAAATCTTTCAAACTGATTCCTGAGAAACTGCTTTTAAGCGATTCATTACAGCATGGCTGTCAACTAAATTTAGGACACAATTCAGTATGGCTTGAATAAAGAGAGTTTAATCTTTAAAACCGAGCATACAGTGGAGTATGAATCAGCAGAAGCTATAAGAGAGAAAAGGCAAGTTTGATCTCTTTTTCTACCATGTCCTGTTCGTCAGGAACATTTTATCTTTCTTCTTTGCATATAACACTCAGTTACAAGACAAGGGCCACTCCTTTGAATGGCTATGATTCTTAAATTTTGGCTATTCAGTACCTCTTATAGTGAAGACAGAACTGTGAAGGGAAGAAGGGGGAACACGTGTCTCAAATACAATTGGACAATAACATCGAACAAATCATCTCAAAGCACTGAAATCAAAGCTTACTATTAAAAAAAAAATTCTTCATTTACTATTTTAGTATTACTTCATTTTGTGACTTGAAAGGTTTTTAGGAACCCAAAACAATCAGCCCTGCAGTTTGGCCACAATTAAGAAACTGTAAAAGGACTGAGAACTTTTTGTTGCAATATTCTGTTAGTTACAGCAATCAAAGTGTCCCTTCTACTTTGACGAAAGAGCAAACTAGGAAAATAGACTAATAAGGAGTGACAAAGACCAGAGCTTGAGTCTATCCCTGCTGTTTTATACACATAATTGAACCTATACTAATCTCCCCTGTAAGATTCAGTTTCAGTAACACGAGTAGCACAAAAATTTCTAAGGGAATGTCATCACCTTATTTGATCATTTTCAAACCCCGAATTCATTAAATCATATATTTTATTCTGTGGTTCATAATTCAGATATATCTGGACAAAAGCCAACACACTATTAATTAAAATACTTCTTCCCCTACTTTTTAATACAGTTACAGCCACAAGCAAATGAATAATTATCAACTATTAGATTTTGGGTTTTATCTACTACATCCATCTAGACTAATAAGAACTATCAACTGCACAATTTTAAAAAGGAACTTGTATCTTGATAAACTATTGCGTTATTTTTCTAAATGAGGTTAAGTGTACTTGCGTTGCACAAAATCATCTATTTTGGTAAATCAATAATCTAAGAAATGGAACAAAAGTAGGATGTTCCACATAGTACATCTTTTGCATGTTATTAATGAACTCAAAAACTTATGCCAGGCATTCTGATGTACTATGTGGAACAGTATCACATATACATCTTCCCAAAACTGCTCCTTCTAGAGAAAACAGTGCATAAACAATGCATTAAATTCATTTTTTTTCTATTTACTTAAGCACGATGTTTTAATTCTAAAATAGCCTTTTGAACAGAACAGAATTGCTAATGGGTTTTCACTAAAAAATCAAGAGTACTTTAAATGCCATAAATGTTGAAAAAGCAAATCGAGGTACTCTGCTACATGTAACTTCAATTCAAACAACTTGCAATTTACTTCTACTGCATCATATCTATTTCCAACAAATTTTCAAGTTCTCCTTTAAACTGAAACAACCTGATACACTAATGTACACAGTAGAGAGGATGTTCATATAGTAAATATAGTCACAGGGCAACTGTCTGATTTTCCCCCTGTAAGTTCAATATGGCACTGAAACAGAAACTTTTCAAAGGTTATCAAAAAAGTAATAATGAGAAGCCCGCATTCCCAGGCTTTGATTCCCAGTTCTTCCATTCGAGTGCCCTAAATAACTAGATTGTAAAATAAGCTTGTATACAAATAAAAAGTTCACATTCAGCTAGTTAACAGTTTTAAAAGAAGTGGTAGCTTCCTTTCATCCCAATGATTTTCAAAGGTACAGCATGATTTTAATTTATCTCCTCTAGCATGTCTAAAGCACATAGAATCATTATGGTTAGAAAAGACCTCCAAGATCATCTGGTCCAAACATCCCTCTACCACCGATGTCACCCACTAAACCAAGCACTAAGTCCAACATTTCCTTAAACACCTCTTTCCACTTTAAAATAAAAATGCAGTTTTCTATTTAGTAAAAATCTGCTTCGAGTCATGCTGAGCATAATTCAGCAAATTATTTATGAAAAAAATCTAAATTAATTGTTTCAATGGCAATGGAGGGAAAAAGTTTGTAGTTCCTTTAGTAAAATTCAGACTTTCTTCAAATCTACTACCCTTACTAAGATCAATCCAATATAATTCACCATCACCCCAAAAAAGAAGCATTGTACATTCTTGCAACTTAAATTTGCTGAGCTTATATATACTCCAAACTAGTTTACTATAAGTCTGATGGGATGTTATACACAAACATTTAATACATTAAAATAGCTTTCTTACTTCAGCATGTTTGAGAAAAATAAATTTATGAATAAGCACATTTCCCTTGTCATTACTTTACTTCAAAACTCCCCTAAGAGAAGGAACCTTTATTTCTGAATTTGAGTCAACAAAAACTACCTACTACTCACAGTGAAGTGCCATAAGCATTGTAATAGGAAGGATCATTGCCCCTCTGCAGTGGCACCAATTGTCCATCTACGGAGCCACCATCACAGAGTTATTCAACCCCCAAATAATTGAGAAATGTGTCTCTAGTTAACCGTCTTTTTTACATTTTGTACAGTAGTTAGTAGTACACCAGTGATTACTTCAAGAAAATAACTATCCTCCTGTCTTAATAATATTATTTCTTCATATTTATGTCTTTCCAATTTGGGTATTGCTTCAGTTATTCTAGTTTCTTAAAAAAATAAAAATAAAACTACTTTCTCTCTGAGAAATATGTTAATACCCATACTTCTGGTTTGTTTTTTTTTTTTTTCCCATGTCATTAATAAAAATATTAAATAAAACAAGATCTGATATCCTAGACAATGGATTACAACTCATTTTGTGTCATCTATCTTTGTTCTGTGTATCGGATGCTGAGCAAGATTTCAATCCAGTTGTTAACCTCTCTATTCAATAAATGTGATTCTTTTTCAGTGACAAATTTTCATATTAAATGTATTAAATTCAGGTATGTGTTATCTCCTTGAAGCATAAGATAATTTTCCTCATGATGTGACTTCAATGCAAACACTGATTGATTATGTTTTGAATGACAATTTGCTTATTACACCAGATTGCCACAGTTTGGGATTTCTACTGTACTTAACCATAAATAGTTGCAGTCTGGCCAGATTGACCGTGAGCAATTTTTGGTTTTTTTTGTACCTTACATTAGCAGCACTCAAATCATCAATTAATTTTGTCATTTTCATCTTCTAGGAAACTATCATTTTTGTCAGACAGGATTTTTTATTTGGAAAAAGCATACTTTTTTTTTTTCGATGCTTGATTATCACCCCTCATTCAAGAGTTTCAGGAACAGGTAATTCATGCAATCTATGTTTACAGAAGGCATTTTTTTAAACGAGATGAGCAATTTCTCTGTCGTCACTGACTTCAGAATGAGCAGTGGTTACAAGTAGGGCACAAGATTTAGGTAATTTCCTATTAACTATACAATTTATTTGTCAAATTAAAAAAAAAAAATCTCTAAAAAATAGGTCTTCTACAAATATTTCACAATAATTCTCTTTTCTCCTCTCCAAAGTTTTGGTTTTGTTTTGTTTTCAAAAAATCATTTTAAATTCATAGATAGAGATGCCTGACAAGATGCTGGTTTGGGAAGAACATAAAGAACATACAAGAGACTGACAAAGATGACGAAGGGTTCCTGAAGAAATAGGAAAACAGAAAGAAAGGGAATGGAAAGGACAAAGAGATGGAGAGGGACATGAGAAGAGATATTGGAAAAGTAGAAGGTGGGGTGGAAAGAACAATAGAGAGGGAAAAAGGGAAAGGAGAAAAGGTGAAGGAGGCACACGTAGTGGTTTCATGTGGAAAGGGTTTGGTAGCGGGGGGATGCAGGGGTGCAGTTGCCCCATGTCAGATCAGAGCCAGCTCCAGCTGGCTCCAAAAGGGGACCCACTGCTGGCCAAAGCTGAGCCAAAGGACAATAATGTTTATGCCTCTGTGAGAACATATCTAAGAAAGGGAAAAAAAAAATGCTGTGGAACAGTAGTTTCACAACAACTGGGAGAAAGGAATGAGAAATTGTGAGAGAAACAGCCCTGCAGACCCCAAGGTCAGTGCAGAAGTAGGGCAGGAGGTGCTCCAGGTGACAGAGCTGAAGTTCCCTGCAGACCTTGAAGAGGCCCATGCTCTGGCGTGGAGCCTCTTCTGGCTCCACGCTGCAGCCTGTGGAGGAGCCCCCGGTGGAGCAGGTGGATGTGGCCTGGAGGAGGCTGCAGCCCATGGAGAGCCCCTGCAGGAGCAGGCCTCGGGCCGGAGCTGCAGCCCATGGAGAGGAGCCCACGCAGGAGCAGGGGGTATGGGGGGAGCTGCCACCCATGGGGGACCCGTGTTGGAGCAGTTCGCTCCTGATGGATGGACCCTGTGGTACGGAGCCATGTTGGAGCAGTTCTTGAAGAGCTGCTGCTTGTGGGAAGCCCACACAGGATAAGTTCGGGAAGGACGGCATCCCGTGGGAGGGACCCCATGCGGAGCAGGGGCAGAGAGTGACCATGAAGGAACAGCAGAGACGAAGCATTAGGGACTGACCACAGCCCCTGTTCCCTGTTCCCCTGCACCACTCAGGGCGAGGAGGTGGTAGAAGAGGGTGGATGGAGTGCAAGTGTTTTTAGTTTGCTTGTAGTTTCTGACTGTTCTAGTCCATTTGTGATAGGCAATCAATTATATTAAACTCCCTATGCTGAGTCTGTTTTACCCGTGATGATAATAGTTGAGTGATCACCCTGTCCTTACCTCAACCCTTCAGCCCTTTTCATCGTATTTTCTCCCCCCTTCCCTTTGAGGATGGGGAGTGAGAGAGTGGTTGTGGAGGAGTTCAGCTGCACAGCTGGGTAAAGCCACCACAGTAGGGAGAGGAGGAGTTAGTAGAAGAGTGCAGGAAAAAATGTGTATGATGGAGAG
This sequence comes from Anser anser, assembly GCF_964211835.1. Taxonomy (NCBI): domain Eukaryota; kingdom Metazoa; phylum Chordata; class Aves; order Anseriformes; family Anatidae; genus Anser; species Anser anser. The sequence continues at coordinate 46,077,839 of NC_139722.1, read as the reverse complement.
ATGGAGCACACAATGTAAAGGAAGGGGACAGAGAGAGGAGAGAGTGCGAAGTGAATGAGATTCAGCTTTAAAATGAAAACAATGGAAAGAGAAGGGAAGATGAGGGGAGGGGAGGGAAGGAAAAACAGCTCTCAAATGAAAGAACTGGCTAAAATGTATTCTCTCTACTGGAAAGCATAATAGGGTTTGCGTTCTTTCAGAATAAACAAGTTTTCTTCGAAGACATTTTTAGTTGAGATGGATTTCTCTTTCTCAGTAAAATAACCTATAAGAATCAAATACTAAGCAATTCAGGCTAATGAGCATATAGCTTAAGTTTCCTTAATGGAATCATCACAGAATGGCTTAGGTCCAAAGAGACCTTAAAGGTCATCTAGTTCCAACCCTGCCTGCCATGAGCAGGGATGCTACCCATTAGGTCAGGTTGCCCAGGGTCTCATCCAACACCTCCAGGGATGGGGCATCCACTATTTCTCTGGGCAACCAATACATTTTTCTGAACAACCATCCTTTTCCTAATCCGCTATCACTACACCCTACAGTAACTGCTCTACTTTTGCTTATATGTATCTTTAAATGTGTAGCATTCCTCATCATTCTTTGCCAACACTTTCCCAACTCCTAAACTTTAATAATGATAACTAATTGTTACTGTTCATTCCAAAGCTTGTCAGAATATTTTGTTGAAGAAGTAATATTATCACATCCCTTTAAAGCGAAAATGCACCACAAAGTGCACCACAAAGGCAGTGAAGATGCTCCTTTTCTCTGAGCACCCATATACACAGCTCAAGCACACATTGGTTGTTTTAAAACATCCATATCCTTTTACTACTGTTTCTGTTATTGTCTCTCACATATCTTTCATTATTACTACTTCCCAAGTCTGTGTTTTAGAGTACTGTATTTTCTGTGCTTTTATTTCCTTCACATATTTCTAATCTCTGTAGACTTTTTTTTTTAACTTCTGTATTTTCAGTGGGTTATGTATCTCCTAATATATTGTCAACTAAGAATTAAATTAACATGCTTTTGTGTTTCTACCTTTATATTGATATGGAAGGTAAAATATAAAACGAACATATAATACAGATCCATATGGAAGATACCATTCCTTTAGCCCACTACACATCCATTATGCACTATCTTACATCAATGTTCTCCTGGGAAAGTTCCAGTCCACATACTTATTAACAAAAAATTGTTAATAAAGTCAACTTTTTTTTTAGTAAGGTTGTGAAGTAGTACCAGGTATGTCACTTGAATGCAAATATATTACACTGTCTCCCTTCCTTTAATTGTTTTGCATTTCTGCCAGGAAAGAAATTAAGTACACTTTAAAGATTTTTTTCCTGAAAACCCATGCTGCTTGATAGTTCTCAAATGCCGCCTGATGTCCTTATAGTCATCCTAGATTTCAGAGACTTCCTTTTCTCATTTTCAACAGCTTATCACTTCCTTATATGCAGACTCTTCAGCCACTACTGACTTATTCAGCTATTCCCATGTCATAAACTCTTCCATTTATGTTTTCAGTAAGGAAGACAGGTTGCATTGTTCCTACTATTCTCATAAACAAAGCAAATTTGCTTTGCAACTTTAATCACAATTATACACTGTCTTTCCTTAACTTTGCCTAACTCCCTTCATGGAATACTTCATAGTAAGCCATTTTAATATCCAAGCATTGCTTCATGTTTTAAGATATAGTTTAGTTCTATAATCACAGGTTTTCCACTGGACCTTTTTGAAAATCACATTACCTATTTAGTTGTTTCAAAGCAAGCTCACACCTTATGAACTTCTTTGAGTGAGGTGGGGGTTGGTCTATTCTCCCACATGCCTAGTGACAGGACGAGGGGGAATGGGCTAAAGTTGCACCAGGGGAGGTTTAGGTTGGATATTAGGAAGAACTTCTTTACTGAAAGGGTTGTTAGGCATTGGAATGGGCTGCCCAGGGAAGTGGTTGAGTCACCATCCCTGGAGGTCTTTAAAAGACGTTTAGATGTTGAGCTTAGTGATATGGTTTAGTGGAGGACTTGTTAGTGTTAGGTCAAAGGTTGGACTAGGTGATCTTGGAGGTCTCTTCCAACCTAGATGATTCTGTGATATCTTCCTAATAAGAAAACATTAATATCCCAAAACTAGTATCAGGGAAAAATGTTTGGAGAAATATGTTGTTTAAACTAATGTCTCTATTCAGCTATTTGCAGGAGAAAAAAAAAAAAAAACGAAATAGAACTGCAGCATGGTGGTTTCCCTGAATTTCTCTTTTTTATTTGTCAGTACAATATTGCCTTGGGGCAACAGAGGATAAAACTTTATCTGAAGATGAAGGAAAGCAGAGTGTTTACAGAACACCACATCTAAATAACAACTATACAGTAAATAAAAACTAAATACATTGCCCTGCAGATGGAAACCTTTGTCTGCTGATCATAACATTGTGAGACACTGCAGCCTCCTGCATTGCCTCTCTATACCAGGTTGGTCAGTGATGAAGGGGAACGTGATCTTTTTTCAGATCACTGTGGAGTTACGTAGGTAGGCCAAATAGATGTAGGTGTTCCCAAGGCCATTAGTTCAAATCTCGACAATATTAGGATTCAAAAAAGGACATTTCTTAATCTTTCAGTCTCTCCCTCTATCTCTGTAGAAGAAAAAATTCATGTCAGAAGATAGACAAACTTGTCAGGCTGCCTATTCTTAATTTTTAATGCCCCTTACAAATAGAAAACTTGTATTCCAAGGAAAGAATAAAAGTTCTCTCTTAAAATACAGAGAAATTCCAAAATTATTTTATTTCTTTTTCAGGCAAATTTTACCGAATTAGTAAGATGCAAAGAAAATACATATACCCACATGTTTACACATAGGTGATGGGATTGGAACTGTATGTAAAGCTAAGCTCAATATAGATCAAACTATAATGCATGGTTCAAGGTCCAACTGTCTACTCTTCACCAGGTTCTCTCAAAACTATGGATGTGGCTAGAAGTATGCAGTTAAGAGGCTACTGTCAGACACCAGATTAGCAACTTTAGAAGATTTTGAAGCCAGATATCAGGCAGGGAATAGGCACTCTACATGTAACACATTGAATGTTTTTGGAAGCCTGTACATTGTAATGCCTTTAACGTAGAGTCTCAATTTAGAAGTTGATGTTAAACTCCTGATTTATTTTTTTTAATGGGTATTATTTGTATGATATACAATGGCAGCATGAAAATCTACTTGCAGCATCAACAGTCATTTTTAAGTCTTGTTTCCTGAAATTATGTTTAAGAAGTAGGTATGTAGAAAAGGTATGCTTTTCAAGATATTCTAAGGATTCCTCTAATTTTTTCTCTCAGGTCTGTCTCATATTTCAAGGCAGATTTCCTGAATCCAAGAACTCCAAATTTTATGGTTGTGACATTCAAATTTGAGCACCTAGGGATTTAGCACAGCACTTCCACTTGACAATGAAGTGAAATGTGCTTGGCAGGTCCCCTCGACTCTCTGAAATTGACTGAATTGAACAATGTTTATGCATTTGTTATGGCATTGTCTGAAGAAAGTGACACTAGCATTTGGAAAGAACTTCCTTTGGAATCAAACACCTAAATGTATAGACCTGTTTTCATAAGTATCCAGAACCAATGAGCCATGGTAAGAGGAAGTATAGATCTGGAGTCTCCCACATTTTTGAAGAGAATAAATAATGTTCATACTTACTTAGGGGAATTTGCTTTGTAATAATGACACAATTGTCTGAGAGACATGCACAAATACTAAGAGGAAAATCTCAATGTTTTTAATTTTAATGGTGCTGAAACACACATAAAATCACCATGGGGAAAAACATATTGCATAAAAAGTATTTAAGTTGTCAGAACTAATGTTTCAGTTTTACTGTCTTCTAAGAAAAAACAACCCTACACACATAAGGTTTTGAGTCAGAACTATTTCTGAAAAAAAAAAAAAAAACCTTTCAAAACCACATATTTATTCCCATATAAAATTTCATTTTGTTGTAGATGGTATATAAATGTTTGTTTTTTATCCAGAGGAAAAAAATAAGTTCCTTTTGTGAGATTAGAGGGAGGGAGGGGGCAAAGAAGGCTAAGTTTTTATGTTTTACATCAGTTTAGAGATAAACATCTTACACACCTTTTCAAGACCTTCTTCCTTGAGGCTGATAACATCTAAATCAAAATCCGTCCTTAAGCCATTAGATTTGTTGAAAGTTATCCTGCCTGTGAGGCCTTCCCAGTGAGCCTAGAGAAAAAGAAAAGAAAAGTCTATAAATACCTCTTCCTATATTTCCCCAGAAAGAAAAATTTTACCAAATTCTGTCAAAATGGGAATATTATTTACCTAAATCATTGTGGCTGATTTAAATATATATATATATATATCATATTCACTTTTTGCTAATTAAATTAACCTTTCTTTAATCTTCATAGACAACTTTTTAATCAACTTTCCACGTTAGCCAATAAACTCTTCATTTCTCCATTATTGATGCATGCAGTATTCATGCAGTTCTGTTTCCCTGCTCCCCAACCCGAATCTCTTCCATTAACTCTGGATTTAATTCTTCTGTCAGGACATTTGAGTCAAAATTTTGCAAGATGCTGCGTCCTCTGAAACCATGCTAAGACACCAAAAATTGAGGTCACTGAGCCAGTCTTTCAGAGTTGATTCCTTACTAATTTAATTAATATCGTATTAAAAAAAATAAAAAAAATAAACTTACAGTCAGCATGGTTCTTAAACTATATTAAACTAGAGGAAGAAGTATGGAAGACAGTTATCTTAAAATCAATTAGTATTAAAAACAGGATTATATTCCATTGCAAATATTTATCTTTACCATGGTATTTTGCATATCTAGAATGAGAAACTAGTAGTTATTTACAGTACAAGAATACCCTATTTGAATATTCTATAATCTTAAGCACCTTAAATCTCCTAGATAGTACTATAACTTTAAATTTATCTAACCATATCTCAGCAGTATACTAGGAGAACAATGCTATATATATTTACCATGGCAAAAGAAGTGAAAATTAAAACTTCATTCTTGGCCTCTTCAAACTTATACTAGCATTTAGTTGCTGAATTTTTCATAGTTAGTCTATGGTTTGGGGTCTTGGGGGTTGTTTTTTTAATTCCACAAACATTCCAAAAACACTCAGAAGTATCCACAATTAAAAGTTTTATTTAGAATGCAGTTATTTTACCCTTTTATGTTTCTGTGTATGATACACTTTGTACCAACTAGGACTGGAAAACCTGTTTGCAAATAAAAATGTTTCTTATCTGTCAATCTCTTTAAACATAAGCTCATAGTCTCACTCACCTACTAAAAAATAAAAAAGCAGAATTCAAGTAGAATTAGAATAAAATGAAATGGGAGTTGGGAGAAAGGAAAATAAGGAAGCAGGATATATTTTATTAGTGACTTACCTCCTTAATGAGACTCATAAAGCGGGTCCCAAAGCGCCATGGTTTGTGGCGATTACACTGTAGTGAACTGACAGTCATCTGTGGGAACTGCTGGACAGCCACTGATACCACATGAACTGCATCATACATTAGAGCTGCATCCGTCTAAAATTAGAATGAAATCAGCACCATGAGCACAAAATGAAAACAAGTGACAACCCAGCAGTGAGGGAACGAAACAGAAGTTTAGCACCGCTCATTACACTACAGGGAGAAAACTATCTGATTGTGCAGCACTGTGACAGCCTGATTGCCAAGTCCCACAGAAGCGTCAGGACCTTTAGTCTCAGTTCTTCTCTTTTTAAAGCTGAAATAAGGGCCCAAATATCAATTTTATAGGATCACAGAAGGACACCAGTACCTCTGATGACTCACACTACCTTAAAGAAAGCAGTGTTTTAGGAGGCTGCACTGTACGCATGCAGGTTTGACTCATGTCAGTTATTTCCATCAGTGAGAAGAAAAAAATAGATTAGCAAAGTAGCAAGACCTTGACAATGAAGGAAAGTATACAGACTAAGGAAATAATGGTTTTCCATTTGGAATTACAGACTAGATACAGTCCCAAAGGTATTCAACTGATTCATTTATAAGTTTTTATAGGAATCGGTTTAAATCCTTAAGACAGACCTAATCAATATTTTCTACAAAGCAGTGGCAAATTAGAATTGCGTTGAAATCCACATTCATTTTAACTGTTTTCATGTCCCATTCTAAATAAATGGGCTAGTCATGGTATATGCTAACTACTGTTGTATTACCAAAGGACAGAGGCAGCCTCCCAGTACATACTGTACACAAGAAACTGAAATCATTCCTCTTCTGTTTGATAAACAGAGACAAGACTTGGAATCAAAGGCAAGAGAGGACCTTAGATTCTGCTTGTGGAAATAAATACTATGCCATCTGCTCAGTATACCTTAGAGAAAACGGACCTATTTCCCCTTCTCATTCACATAATTAGTGAGCTGTGAAATTAGTTCTTTAATGGACAGGAAACCTGGAGATTATTGCACTTGTCACAATACAATACAATGCAATACAAAATAAGCTTATATAGTGCCTTTCATGCAAATGCATCCCAAGGCTCTTTACAATAAAATTAAACATAAAAATGCAAAAGAGCTCTACCATTATAGCCCATAAGACACTGTTAAAGGGGAAAATATACGTTTACATTTAAATGGCTCTCCCAGGGAGAGATTTCAAAACTCAAACAGAAATAAATTCCAATTTTAACATAGCTAGTATAATAGGTTTCAATGATCTCAGATGCCAAGCAGTTTATACAGACACTCCAAATTAACCAGAAATTATTTTTGCTGCCAAATCGTTCATTATCTTTAAGGCATTACAGTGCTTTTAAGGCAAGCTAATATCTGACAAGGAGACAGCAAAAGTCCCAGAAGTCAGAATGACATGCTGAGTAAGCATCGTACAAAGCTTAATATTCTAGTACTTCACAGAAGTTGGAGTCTAGACAATAATTTAAAAAATAAACTATAAAATAAGTTCATACATAAGTCTGGTTCAGAAATGAAAATAGTATGTGGTTTTTTTTTTTTTGCTTTTTGTTGTTGTTTTTTTATCAGCTTTACATCTAAACACATAGTCCTTGCACCAATGGATGAAAATTGAAATTGCTATGAGACTTAAGCAAAATCATTCCCATTAAGAAGCAACCAGAACTTCAAAAACAACATTAACTGATTAATTAGATATAAATTTGGACATGGAACCAATAAGACTCATCAGCAAGAATCAAATGGACATTATGCCAGACGCAGAGCAACATGGCTTTTTGTCAAATTCTATAAGCCACTGAGCTGGAAATCTGTAGGATGAAAGGACAGTCAACTCCAGTGGAAGCATTAAAAAAGCCACTGCAGTTTTGGAAGTAATTTGAATCCTGTTAATATTCTTCATACTCCACTGATGAACATTGCTTCACTGGAAATAAATCTAAATCAGAACGCACTTCTTTTAAATGCACACAACATAAACTAATCACTGGCTAGAAGCTGAGTGTCCAATTTGATCTTTAGATGCTGCAAGATAAATCCATTATTTACATAGGCTGAGATTCCATAGACCACCTTGTATAGGAACATTAAAGTTAAATGTAGGCTTAATTGTTTGTACTGAATAGATAGAACCACATGCTCAAAAATATATTGGTTTATTGATTCAATATCACACTCATCTCTTTGGGTGCAATCACCGATTTTACTGAACAGGAAATAAACAGTGCAGAACTACGGAAAAGATATAAAACATGTGCTTGAATTTGCAAGTTGCGCTGTCCTCTTGCTTGGTCACTTTATCTTTCATCTGAGAGACAGAAGGAACTGATAGCAATTGTACTACTTCCCCACCATCATTTGTTAAGCTTGCTAAGCATTTTTGTCTCTCACTGCCATCTGTCCACGCTGCTTTCTTTGCCTTAAATCATGTTATTGGAATGATGCTTTGTGATACAGGAAGTGCTGCAGGTTTCAGCAAGAAACTCAGAGACTTGGGAAAAAAATGTCCCCCAAATTTTAGGATTCTTTATCTTATCTAAACAGAGACTGGCAGCCTGAACAGTTCTTGAATTTCAGAACCTGCTACAACATTTCCATTCACTGAAGAACAAATAACGAGATCAGTACTTTTCAGTTAACTTGTATAAACCTTTTAAATATTATGGTGTATCTCACAAAGATATATCTTGGTACAGTTTTTGAGCCATAGTTTTTTGTTTTGTTGGTTTTTTGTTTGTTTCACAGTTGTTATTAATCAGGACTTGTTTGAATACAAATAAACATCAAAAATACTGCTTGTGACAGTCAGTTGCATGTCTACTACCACAAAAGAAAAAACTACAACTACAGAAGCTATAAAAGTTTTCATCAAATTGAAATAGAATGAGATCTACTTTAAGACATCAAATGACAGCTGTCCGTGACTACAAGTCTTTCTTTCAGTTGAGTCAATGAAGTAACAAAACAGCTTTTAGCACTCAGATAACAGTTTAATCAGAGAAGTTCTCAGTCACAGTACACTTCAAACAGAAAGTACCAATATCTGTGTTTACTTTTTATTCTGAACTCAGTTGGATACTACACATTTCTTCTCAATACTGCTCTGACATTCCTTTACCTCCTGTCTTACTGTGGGTGTTGTGTTTGTCTCCACTAATTACATGTTTTTCTGTAACAGCACTAATCATTTGTGAGTCCTGCTTGCTAAATACTGTTGAACACATTTCAGGCAGGTATTCTAATCTCACTGTGGAAAGGCTCTGATGGAGACAGACTCAGTGTAAAGCACCCAGGGAAAAAGTCCTCTCTACTATTAGATAAAGGGTCTACTATTTCTCGCCAGGCCTCTTCAGTGTGGTCTTTTTCTTCTTCATCCACAATCCTACCCAAAGATGCTACAGGCACATGATAAGCTCTAGCAGATTTATGGCACACATTTGCTTCACCTGCTCTTACTGTAGGGAGGGTTTGGGTTTTCAGGGCTTGGAGCTAGGGCAAGAAGTTGGTAGGGTAGTATTTTTTACCAGTTTCTAACCTATATGGGAGGAACTGATGCAGAAGAAACCTAGTATTGGCTGGGTCTCAGCCAAGAAATCTTCCCCACATAACCAAACTGTTTGAATTGGTTTTCTATTATTTTTTTTTTTTTTGCCCTTCTCATGACATCTCAAAGGTAACCTTAAGCATGGCTGATAGCTTAGAGAAGAACCAGCTGAAAATCCTGAAACCAAATGGGATGTTTATGCACTATAGCAGCATCTTGAGAGCTAGGTCTGTATCTTAAGACATTCCAGAAGTAAGGAGAAATGCTCACACTCCGACATACAGATAAGTGCAATCCTAACAGAAGAGGTTTTCAAAATCATCACGGTTATGATCTACATAACCAACTTCAGAATTACACTAAGCAGGAGTTCATTGATGCCACTTGACATGTGACTCAATAAATTAGCTAATTACTTTTGAAATGTCTGTGCACAATTAACTATTAAGGGTTAAAAGAAATGCAGATTCCACATTTAATGACATATAATTGACATGTTTTTGTATGATATTCCCATTTACTTCCATCAAAGTAAATGAGGACCTCCTATACCAATAAACCACTCCTCTCCTGTTCATATCTCAGTGCTACAAATTGTCTCTGAATAGCAAAATATATCTGCTCTATTTTTTAGAAAACATGACTTTATCACGCACTCAAGTTTAATGTTAATTTAGGATTAAGGATTGCTAGACTAATTCTGTTTCTTCATGAATTGTAACAGAGAAGTACAATTCTCAAACAGAAAAATTATACTTCAGCCTTTACTATAACAAGTTGTAGCCCCTTATAATCTATATTAAAAGTAAAAAAAAAATGAGATGTTCCATAGGCATAATCTGGAAGAACTTTCAAAGACAGGTGATTAAAACCAGCTGGAATGTAAGGAAAAAAATAAATAAAAACAGATTTTCAATTAAATGAAACTAATGTGATTGTTTTTCCCCCAATTAAATTTGTTATTAATAAAAGCCTATGAAGAAACGTGATCTTCTACTTAAAAGGGGTTCCGTGCAGTACTTGGAAACACCAGGACAGTCACGTACTACTACTTGAGATAGCTCTGTCTTCCTGTCTCTAGTCAGTCAAATTTTGTCCTTGTGAAATAAGTCCAGCTACCTTTACAAGACTAAACTGCTCAGTCAGACACTAATGTACTCTGAAAAGTGTTGTGCATTAATTAAAATGAAGCTAAAAATTCTTTTAAAGTGTGACTTCATTTGCTCCATCAAAAATGAAATGAAACTGAAAAAAATGCTCACAAATGTATATCTGCATTTGTTTCCTTAGTAACCATGACGAAGTATCCAGATAAATGCATAAAACTGAAAGTACACTGGCCACTGATTTTTTTTTTTTTTAAAGAAAGTCATTGAAAATGTCCTTGAAAATGTTTGAAAACATTAAAAGCAATTTACATAAAGTCTTTCATGTATTCTGAAACTTACTTGATCATATCATACCCTTTCGTACTGACCGAAAACATGGTACAGGTTTTCCATTAGCTGCACATATAGCCACCTCAGACCACAGCATCCTCTGAAGTAAACCTTGTTCAGACTGACTACGGTCACTGGTTTAGCAAAGTGTTAACATGCATGCTTTTCATACTGCAACAAGATTCTCTCACTGAGAGTACTTATCCTTGCAGGACATAAACTGATTGTTGTATTTCCATTTGGCAAGGGGAGCGTACGTACATGAGACAGGGCATGTTCCATGAAGACTGAATTTTCCATTGTCCCGTATAAACGGTATTTTCTTACACAACACCAGTGCCTTGGATGTAACACTGGATGCAAAGTCAGATTTTGTTTTTCAACTCCCAGTGTGTATCAAGATTTTTTCTAGTCACCATCACAACAGGATGACAGGAGAATTTGGAGGGTAGCAGCAACTCTGCTTCTTTGCTATAACAGCCTCAGCACACAGTGGATAATGGACAGAACAGCCTAGTCAAATCTCCTTCACATCCAAGACACCCTTTTTGTGAAGAAATAACATTATTTTGGACATCTTACACAGAAGGATTCACAATAGCATACTTAATCACTTCAATGCCCTCAAGAACATCCTACAATCAACCTCTTTAACCTGCTATGAATCAATTCTCCTTTGGTAATTACATATTTTTCTCTCAGCTGTCCTTACTGTCCAATAATTTAATAAACAATGCAAAATTATTAATTATAAAACCTTGAATAAATGTCATAGTGCCTAAACAAACAAAACATCTCATTTTTTTCTTCTGTCAGTTGAATCCCCCACCACCTGCCTTCCTTTTTTTCCCGAATTAGTCTTATTTTCTAGATTATTTCCATTATGAACACAGTGAACAGAAATAGGCCTGTGTGAAGTAATTTTTTTTAATCATTATTTTCCTTTGAAGACTGAGTTTCTCACAGAAGTTGACTCTACCTCATTTCTTTTAAACAAGCCAGGAATAACCAAAAAGACATGAGAAAAATCTGACAACACACAAAAATCAGGACAACGTGACCACCTGCAGTGCAGAAGTGCCCTCATTATTAACGCTATTACTTTCCTTAAAAGCTGTCCCATCTGACAGAAAATGACAGAATTGCCATTAAAAGTTACTGAATATGAAGTACAGAAACTACAACAGTGGATACATAAAGGTCCAGGACAAGAGACAAAGACTGAAGAAAGCCATTTTTCTTTAAATTTTTCAGATCCTGCATTAAGCAAAAATGGTTGGCTAAGAAGATAAAGCATCCAACCATTCATGCCCTCTACAATTTAATTTTAATCACTGTAATCTGCAGTATTTTCCCAATTCCAAAATGCAAATCCTGAATATCGTGTCTTTCTCCCTACTCACATATTAAATGAACATTTGAAGATGAAAGTAAATATAGATTTGAATTTACTCTGATTCTTTTATGCACTATGAAATGACACTAAACTTTTTAATAGTTTTGCATTTCAGTACAATTGTACAGGATACTTGAAAGAAAGATAGAAAGGTGATTCATGCCATACTAATTTTATAAATGTAAAATGATTGTCATCACATCTGTTGTCACTCAAAAGTAATCATGTGACAAAGGATCCCACTTTTATTTTTATTCTATACAGTTTTGAATATACAGCTTGATGTGACACAGGTGTCAATAAAGAGGTTTATATTTTATATTGTAAACTAGATTCAGGAAAAAAGGTCCTTCAGGACACCCAGAAAGAATCAGGTGAGATTGGCTGTAAAAGCCAAATTCCACCATGCCACTGTCTATGAAAATTTTTTCTACTGAATGTGATCCAAGACATAAGGTATATACAAATCCCAGGTAGCTGTGCGTTAAATAAAGCCTATAGCCAGCCAATACAGCAAAACAGCTGGACAAAAAGACAAACACCTTTCCTAATTAAACTAATGTCAGTAGATCTGGTATAGTTTAACTTTCAAATACAGCTGGAAACGTTTAAGAAAAGCATAAAAGCAAACACACACTTTATCTTAACCTGTCTCAGGTTAAGAGTGATTTCAAGGCAATTAGTTAACAAAAAAACATTTACCAATCCAAAATATGACAAATCTAGACTGAGACAACTTGTTTCAAGCTCACCACAACATTCTCTCAGGTATCCTATATCTCTATGGGCTATGCACCCCACAGAAACTCCCATTAACAGTTTGAACGCAGTCTGGCCATCCATAATGGAAGAAGCATCCTTTCAGTGGCTCACAGTAACAATGATATTTGCAGAGCATTAAGTGTGATAGTTGTGTGCAGAGCTTGAGTCCAAGAACCTTCACTTGAATTTGCTCTTCAAGTTGTCTCTTATACAAGACTACAAGAATAACAACACTGAAAGAAATTCACTTTTTAAAAATATTTTTTTTTCCTTTTGTGACAGTTGAGTGATGTAAAAATATAGGTAGGAAATAAGCGGGTCATACAAGTCAGCATACTATTTCACAGAGATGTAACAACTGCCTGGAAGAATACAGAAGAATTAGATATCTTCTAACTGACAAATGAAAAAAAAAAGACATATAAAGAACATTGTTTCTGCAGCCTACAAAAATAGAGGCTGAGAACAACTGTTGAGGGGAAGAGAAAACAGGGAAGAAGAGTAAAGAGCACAGAAGAACCAGCATGGATGCAAAAATGACAAAACAATAACAATTAACAGGAGTCATTTTATCTTACGGATAGACAGAGGTTTAAGTTGTACTAGACTTAATCTTTTAACAATCGCTAAATGAACCACTGCACACGACCATCTACAGAAGATACTTCAGTTAGATGAGGCCTGACAAATGTAGTAGCATGCACACACATTTCAGAGACCCAACATATTTCTTCTGCTCAAAGAAAGCTCTCCTACTCAAAGCAATTATAACAAGTGAATGAAATTAAGAAGAAACGGCTTGCAAAACCAGTTCCTCCCCTCCTTGGTTAATAAAGTCTATTGCCCCTGAAATTATTTCACTTAATTCTCACTTGCTAACACATCTCACAAAACCATTTTGCTGAGTGAGATTTAATAAATCTCCCAGTCTGGGATTAAATTTTACTGTTTTATGAACTGTTAAATTGCATTGTATGCTTATTAAAGCTGGTGTTTTCTTACTTCTTGACACATTCCCAACTCAACACTGGGGTACAATTAAACAAACAGCAGAGATTTTCCTTTCACCCCCAAACATGCATTCCAATTGGCAACAAACTATGAGCATTAGCAAGCTATAAACAATGTGCATTTAAATTTTCTAAATATCAAAAGAACCTGTTAGAAACATTTTATTTATTTTTTAATATAGGGTAATATTTCAGATGAATAATCATCAGATGATGGCACAGCTGTTTAGATTTTTTTTAACACTTTGTTTCCTCATGAATTTTAAGCAGGGTGTTTATTTACAGAAATGTGTACACAATTTTTAGTAGAGAACGTATTATGACTGACAATACAGGTGAAAATTATTTCCCCCCTGCTCCCATCATCAAAATGCTTATTTTAACATCAGAACAAAGCAAGTGATTTTCTTCTTATACTACTTAAAAATGCTTAAAGCAAGTTAAAAATCTATAAAAAATAGATCAGGACAAATATATTTTTTTTTTTTTGGAAAAAATGTAGTCTTGTCTTACACAAAGAAAGAAATGAAAAATCAAGATTTTTCTTTTTTTTTTTTTCCCCCATATTTCATAGTTTGATCCCAAATTCTTAGAGAAATTAGGAAATGGAACATAAAACATCTACAAACTTTGAGAAAATGTCAAGAAAACAAAAGAATAGTCCAACAACTATTGATGCTGTTGCTACCTATCTAGCCATTCCATTTTCATTACATCGTAAAGAACGTGCATTATTATTGACAGTATAAAAGCACATTTCCCAGTATAAATGTTTGAAGTGTTAGAACTTTTTTCATCTCACAAAATAATCACAAATCATTGTGTAATTTCACACAGAATCGTCTAGGTTGGAAGAGACCTCCAACATCACCTAGTCCAACCTCTGAGCTAACACTAACAAGTCCTACACTAAACCTCTAAATCATATCACTAAGCTCTAAATCTAAATGTCTTTTAAAGACCTCCAGGGATGGCGACTCAACCACCTCCCTGGACAGCCCATTCCAATGCCTAACAACCCTTTCAGTAAAGAAGTTCTTCCTAATATCCAACCTAAACCTCCCCTGGTTTAGCCCATTCCCCCTCGTCCTGTCACCAGGCACGTGGGAGAATAGACCAACCCCCACCTCTCTACAGCCTCCTTTAAGGTATCTATAGAGTGTGATAAGGTCTCTCCTGAGCCTTCTCTTCTCCAGCCTGAACAATCCCAGCTCCCCCAGCTGCTCCTCATAAGACTTGTTCTCCAGACACCTCACCAGCTTCTTTGCCCTTCTCTAGACTCTCTCAAGAACCTCCATGTCCTTCTTGTAGTGAGGGGCCCAAAACTCAACACAGTACTTGAGGTGCGGCCTCATCAGAGCCAAGTACAGGGGGACAATCACTTCCCTAGACCTGCTGGCCAAATTATTTCTTATACAAGCCAGGATGCTGTTGGCCTTCTTGGCCACCTGAGCACACTGCTGGCTCATATTCAGCTGACTTTCAACCAATACTCCAATATTTGACGTACAGGTGAAGATAAGGTCACATTCACATTAAGCCGCATAATCCTGCAAAAAATCATAAGAGACCTAGAACCACAAAGCAAACATGCAAAGTAACGTCATCTTCCTATCCATAAGCATGCTCTAAAAATTACTCACCTGAAGAGGAGCTACATGTAGTAAAGGCACCTACTACTATATAGCTTGTTTACTCTGAAAGATCCTACTAGTTGTTACCTCAAAAACACATGCTTACTTCTCTCAACTCAGAAACACATCAGCCCATACGCTTTGACCCACCTAAAGAACCCTGCAACTGGCTAAATAAAAAAACAAAGCACTTACCCCCAAAGACCAGCTCAGGCAGAAAGAGCTCTCTGATAGGACACCTGCAGCTTATATACCATTAGGCCCACCTGGCACCCAATCAATCACCTGGGAAAGGGGCAGGGCAAAGCAAAACAGTAGAAATCAAGCAGGATGAGCAGCAGCTGTGTTGTTTGATTATCTGGCTTAGCTCAATGGTGTGCAAAGCACAGCACAGAGAACTGGGCTGTTTCTAGAAACAACAATTCCTGTGCTTTGGTTCAGCTTTGAATATTGAAAGGACAATATGACCAAGTAAGAAACTGAAACTATTTCATTACGCATTCTTTTCTAAACATCTCCCTAAGCTTAGGCCAATAATTGTGGGCATCTTTAATATTTTAATATAAATTGCTTTGTTTGCATTGTTGCCAGAAACATAATGAAGTAGGGTTACATCATCAAAAAACAAAACAAAAAAAAAAAAAAACTGTTACCCTTACTAATATTATCATAACATAGAAAACATAATACTAAACTGGGACCCAAAAGTAAGAAGCAATGCTTCTGCACTCTTCTTCCTATTTGATAGACTACTTATGGAGCTAAGAACTTCAAAGTAACTGACAATTAGTTGTGTAGGTAACCACTTTTACAGATTGATTTTAACTTATAGGAGGTGAAATTTTCAGACAACTTGAGATGTAACTACAGGAGATGTAACTCCTGTAGTAACTTTACTTTTTGTAGTGGCTTTAACATAGGTTTTTCTGAAATAAGAACGTCAGCAGTGTTTCTCTGGTCTGCTTGGCCTTAGATGCAGGATCTGAATTTCATTTCAACAAATAAAATGCTAAAGATTTAGAATACACCCTGAAGCACATCAGAAAATTCTGAGTTAAGTTTTCTAACATGGACACTTTTTCGTTAGCTATCTCTTATGGAGCAAAAGCTTAAATCTCAAGTATGAGTGAAAACTTCAGTTAGGGGAATAAGTAGAAAGGGCCTGAAATTTACAGGGTAGAATATTTAGAATTTAATCTTTTGCATTTTTTCAAAGTTTAAATTTGACTGGATGGCAGTCTGGTTTCAAAGCTAGTCTCTCTTTATGGGGTTTGCTATTCTGATGCACGCTTAAGCTGTGACTGATTTCCTCAGCTTCCTGATCGAATTCTCATTCTCACATATTTTTAAATGAACTGCTTATTGGACAGGTTATCTGTCAAGTATTCAGGGTGGTTTACTTCTTTCCAATCACAGATAGAGGAAAATGTACCCAATATAAATCATTCACTTTATATGGACATCTATATTATGTATTTTCTTAACACATCAGATCGTTCATCCTGAATTCCACCCTGAATTCCCACTTTTTATAGTAAATATTATTTGATATTAACTTTGATTTTTACTTATTTATTCACTTATTTTGGTAATATGGTGTGGGCAACTTATGTAACAAGAACATTTTCAAATTCCTGTATGTATCAGAAGGATATTTTTGCAGGTTAGGAATGTAAGTAACTTGTGTCCATTTCAGCATGTTTTTTCTTTTAAGTTACTTTTTGGAGGCCTAGTGGTGTCCCCCAGAGGTCAATACTGGGTCAACTGTTGTTCAGCTTATTCATTAATGGCCTGGACAATGGAACAGAGTGCACGCTCAGCAAGTTTGCTGACGACACAAAGCTCAGAGGAGTTCCTGATACCCCGGAGGGCTGTGCTGCCATTCAGAGGGACCTCAGCAAGCTGGAGGGTCAGGCCGAGAGGAACCTCATGAGCAACAGAACGAGAGGTAATGCGCACAAACTGAAGCACAGGAGGTTCCGGCTCAATATGAGAGGGCACTTCTTTACTGTGAGGGTGACAGAGCACCGTAACAGGTTGCCCAGAGAAGTTTTGAATATCTCCTTCTCTAGAGATATTCAAAACCTGCCTGGATGCCATCCTGTGCAATGTGCTCTAGGTGATCCTGCTCGGCAGGGGAGTTGGACTAGATATCTTCAGAGGTCTCTTCCAACCTCATACATTCTGTGATACTATTTTTGTAAAATGTTTGTACTTAAAATTCAAAATTTCACTTCCTCTATGTCCTTTGATTTTAGGAGGTATTCTGATTCTGAATTTAATTTTTCACACTAACAGAGAATATCTTCAGATAGTTCCTCTATATAAAGTTGTACATTTATAGAACTGTTATCTGGAATAAATACCATTAACTTTATTAAGAAAAAAAATTACAAAAAGTAATTCTATAATTAAATTTTTTTAGAAATTTCTTTTCTCTCATTTTCAGTTTTCTGGCTAACAAAGAAATTTACAGGATAAGGATTTCATAAGACCCTATACATGCCCCATCATGGCAGAAACTCTGCTAATCCGAGAAGCAAATGACTCTCAGTGTACTGATTGCAATAGTAAAAGCTATCTGCATAAGCATTTGCAGAACTGTATTTATAATGTGCATTTAGGAACAGTGTGTTATGATGTTAGGTTTCTATACATTTGGTAAAAAACATACATTAAATATCCAGGAGAAATTTAATCTGAAGTACTTTCTCAAACTTTCTTCTGACTTTTAGAAATTATGGTATCGGCTATAATATCTTTTGCCATAAAAAAATACCGTCATGCTTTTTAATGTGCCTTAAGTACAGATAGCAGAAAACTAATTACCAGAAGCAATGGGTCATTATTTGGTCTCATAGTCTATTTCCTTTCATCTGTTCCCCTGCTCGAAAATCAATGATTTTGATCACTATAACTCCATTAATCACATCTATAATAAAGAGCTGCCTGCTACTATTGTACTAGTTTAACTCACCACACAAAAAGTCCTTCTACATGAGCAGTTCATAAGCAATTATAGAAAGATCTTACTCAGCATATACACTGAACACGTTTGTACTCATACACAGCAAGAAAGTACAACTGACCTCAACTGAAGAGAGGCATGAATTTAGAATAACCAAGAGATTAAATAAATATCCCATTAAAAACGGAGAAAAGAAGCATTCAAAAGAATGAGTGTCATTATACTCTATTTTTATATCTCATAAAAGTTTCACGATGTGTGAGAATTTCAGAGCTTTCACACCTTTTAATTTTTCAATAAAATTTCAAAAATAAATGTACATTGATGACTTTGAAATGCAGAAACAAAACAGTTCTGAGCCTTCATAATGAATTGCCTTTTCCTGCTCTCACCAAGCTCCATTTATGTTTTTCTCCACTTAGAACTAATGACACATTTTAATATCCTCAGCAAAAAAATAAAAGATTGCATATGCAGCCTTGCAAAGTTCATGTTTGCAGGAAAAAAAAAAGAAAAAAGGAAAAAATATTGTCAAGCAGTGTAAAACATAACTATTCTATAAAAGTGTATGTGTTGATTGCAAACAGAATCTTTCTTTATGTCAGTCTTTTGCAATTCTTTTATTAATTTATATCCTATGTCTCTGTTTTAAGTAAGTAAATATTTTGGTTTTGGATTAACAACTCCTTGAAATCAGTAAAACACAAAGAAAAAAGTATAAAAAAAATGCTGGCCCGTGATTTAGAAAATTGATCCATTGTTTAGATTTAGGAAATAGGTATTTCATTTTAACTTTAGTTTAGTTTAGCTTTCAAAGCACACTCGATTTTATGGTATTCATTGTCTCTTGTCATTTCTATTGCATAATTTTAGCCAATTTCTATGTTATATGTAAAAAAGTAGAGATATGAGGGCCACGAGGATAATCTAAGGGCTGGAGCACCTACCCTGTGAAGACAAGCTGAGGGAGTTGGGGTTGTTCAGCCTGGAGAAGAGAAGGCTCCGAGGAGATTTAAAGGGGACCTACAGGAAAGCTGGGGAGGGACTCTGTCAGGGAGTGCAGTGATAGGACAAGGACTAATAGTTTTAAACTAAAAAATGGGAGATTTGCATTAGATACTAGGAAGAAATTCTTTATTATGTGGGTGGTGAGGTGTGGGCACAGGTTGCCCACAGAAGCTGTGGATGCGCCATTCCTGGGAGTGTTGAAGACCTGGTTGGATGGGACTTTGAGCAACCTGGTCTAGTGGAAGGTGTCATTAATGTCCCTTCCAGTCCAATCCATTTTATGATTATGGAAAAGCAAAGTGACACTGCTAATATTATATTTTCTTTTCTTTGCAATTGTGCCCCCACCAACTACAACACCTTACTATGTAATTGTTTTTTTTCCTTTGTTTCAGTGAAGTTCACCATTAATCAGAGTTTGCTTTCTGAATAATCTTTTCATCATGCTATAATGCTAGTTCTAGTAATCAGGTCTTTATACATTGTTAACTCTGGTTTCACCGTAAGAGCAGACACAGGATTAGACACATTCAGACATATTTGTATTATATGCATTTTGTTTTGATTAAAAATTTCTATACAAAGTTACTGAGATTGAAAAGCTGTGTTTTGATTTGCAACACTACCCTTGCAGGCTGTCTTCTCAAAATGTTCTCATAAAAACAGTCATCTTAAGCTATTATTCTATTTGCCCACAAAAACTTACCTACTTTAATAACAGCTTTAAATTGAGGTGTTTCAGAGGAAGGTGAATAATTATTAATAGGAACCTCCATGACTAATACTGAGAAGCACTTTGACACTGAAAACCTTATCGAACTCTTAAGTACTTTGAAATCCTTAAATAGCAAAGCACACAAGTTCAAAGTATAAAGAAAACAAGGGTAGACAGAAATAGAAAACAAAATTTGGATAAAGAAAAAAAGGTTATGAGTGTATTTTTATACATATGAAATTTTTAATAATTAGAAGTTATTTGCGGTAATATACACATGAAGAAACACAGGCTTACAAATAATAACAGCTCAGAAACAAGTTTGCTGTAAGGTTAGACATAGCTGCTGCTTTGATCAACATAAGTACCAAACAATCTCCAAACTGATAAAAATTTTTGGCTCTATCTATGAATCTTAGTATGTCCAATAGAATTTGTACCAATATATACATGCTCTAAATTCACCCAATTATCCTTTCTGGAAATTTTGGAACTCTCTCTAAATATAGTTCATTATCAAAAGGATATTTATATCAAAAAGCCAACTGATGGTATATAATTATCACAATTACTAAACCAAAAATAGGAACTGAAAACTGAATATTCTTCCAGCTTTTTTCAATACCCTATCAGGGCACCATCCATCAGGGTAACAGTTAAATGTCTGCACTACATCTAAATCTAAATTTAAAAAATTGGACACTAATGTGTCCAAGCTGAGGCAGAAGTTATAGCAATTTTTTTCGTATTTCTGATTAAACTAATGAGGATTTATTTTTTCTGAAGTGTACATATACCTCTTTTAACTGTGCGTAAGCATGATTTTAAACCAATTTTCATACCATTCACCCTATTTTTAGTAATGCTGATTCCTAATATTTCAGAAGGCTCTCCAGATCTGCAATTTCAGACTGCTTAGGGAAAAAAAGGGGGAGGAGTGGAAAAAAAGAGAGGACATACGCAAGTAGGTTCTGTTTCAATACAACTAACACAAGGGTTTAAGTTTTCTCTTTCATACACACATACAACTCTACCAGGCATGCGGCCTTTGACAGGTAAACTAGAAGAAAAAATAAGTAGGTACAAATGTGATAAACCTCATCAATTATTCCAGGATTTTAGACTTTCTGACACTTCTGTGCAGTTTCTGAGAGTTGCAAGAGAGAATAGCAAGAGGATCAATTCAAGTAATCTTTTTTGTTTGAAGAGCATAGAAGTGTAAGTATTCATATGCATCTGTATTATGAGGGGAAAAAAAATCACAGAATTTTATCCCTTCTTACATTTTCAAAGTATGAGCAGAAACTAGTGTTAACAGTGTATGAGTGTTGTAAAATCACAACAAGCCTGTAAGTTCCAAAGAGGTACAACTATTTTCAGATTCAACAGAGAGAAAGAAATGGAAGAGAATTATTTCTGCAGATAATTTGTTCAGAATTCATTTGCACTTTATCTTACAAAATCTGAGAACCAGTCTAGTAACTGAGTGTTCAATTCACAGAACTCCATATCACTGCATACACTGACATGGGAACAGCTACTTTGACACAGAGACATTAGTAGGACAAACTTGCCAAAACATAGGTTGGAATCACTAAGTTACTCCAACTTCCCAATTCTCACTGTTTCTCACGATTCTCACTGTTTTGCAAAGAACTGCTTACTGAGAAGATCTGCTGAAGATCGACATCTGGTTGATGTATAACTGTTTTCCTCTTCTGTTTCCATGAATAATTGATACAGAATATAAAAGCCTGTTGCAATAAGCATTTAGATAAATTAATGTGATTCAAAGGCGAATGCTTTCAACAGGCATGCCTTGATATTTTAGATCATTTACTTCTTCTTCTCTCTATAGCATTTTCAAATTCTATATTTGGTTTAGTCTGTCACAGAAACAAAAGCAATACTTGTCCACACATTTTCCTTTCATTAAGAAGATTTGTTTTCACAATAATTTTGTAAGACTCCATTACTCTGAAAGGTTTACAACAGATTTCATTTTCTATCAGCAGCAAGCTTTTGAAGCAACTTTCCCAATTTTTCCTACATACCAGTGTTCTGATTCACATCAGGGAGCAGCGTCACAGTGCATGAACTGGATTCTTTTAAGATAAAACTAACTGAAAGATGTGATCTGGAGCTGTACTTTATGTGCTCCATCTGCTAATTGGCTTTGTGGAAAGGAACAGGCCAGAGATAGTCTGAAGCAAAAAAGTGGAAAATAGTGTGAAAAAAAAAAAAAAGAATACTCAGGCTCTTGGTACCAAAAGCTTTCCTTTATAGGGTTGTCCATACTGGGCCTCTTCACTTGCTGTTATAACCATATTGCAGATAAATTCCAATGATCACTTGAGAAAATATGGTGCCATCTTCAAGTTTATTCCATTTTATTGGTATTCTAAAAATAGTGATCTAGTCTTCATGCAGTCTCTAATTCCAAGGTGCAATTCAAACAAAGAAAACAAAGAAAAAATGCACCTCTGACTCAAAAGAAAATTTAAAAAAAAGTTTCTGCTGTCAAAAGATGACAACAACTCCTTCTCAAGTTTGACAAAATGAAAAAAAATAAATGAAGCAATTTAAACTACAGAGAGATGAAGAAGAAGGGAGAAGAAGCATGTATAGGCCATTTATTTATGGTAGATGATAGCTTTTTATAGTGGTCAATAGAAGGTTGGATTGAAAGCCATTCATCAGACTGCACATATGCACACAAACTGGAGATGGGAATGGCTGCCTTTGGCTCTAACTTAAAAAACAGTTATCAATCTTCATCTAAGTCTTCAAGGAGCTGCTCTTGGTGAGTAATCGATCTTGCATTTGCCACAATAGCTCATTTAATTATTTTCATCCTAAATATCCTGTCAGCAGGCAGAATGTCTTCCTGATTTTAATTAATTTTGAGATCATTGATTCTTTGCCTTTTCCTTTCCTATGGTTACACATGCAGACACAAATGCACAGACATATGCTTTTAGCCTGCAGGTTATGTAAGATGTATGACAAGTCCTTGGTGAAAACCCTGCATATAAAAGTATACCTAGATGGTTGCAGCTCTATTTTTAAATCTTTAGCCATCAACTGCTGCAGATGAGCCCCTGGCACCTAAGACATAGTTGGGCAAAACAGTAAACTGAAAACAGTGTTTGCTGAATAGTTTTCAATTAAAGAGTCCTTAAATCAATAGGCGGTAGGATAACACAGCCACAAGCGTGCTATAAATTGCCAGAGAAATTCAAAAACAAAACACGAAAGTCAGAGAACCATAAAATAGTAGTGGAAATCATAAACTTATATTGCATTTTTAAAATAAATACAAATCTTGGATTGATTGACAACAGTAACATCCAGAAAAAAAAATGCATTAGGCCCTAGAGTGCAGTCATACTTCCTCTAGGGTAAATACCAGAAAGAGACAAGACACAATGCAAATCTTTCAATAAAGTCTTCAAAATTTTAAAGAGAGAAGCTCTTAAAAGAATAGTAAGGTAAATGGTTTACTCTAGATACCTTAGTAAAATAATGAATCTTATACATGAGAAACCTTGTTTCCCCATTTAGAAAGAAAATTGTTAACCCCGTTCATCTTTGCATTGTAAATTGGTGAGTTGACTGCTCTCAGGGTCCCCAGAAAGAGCCTAGAAATCAGGAAATTAAACTCAAACAGACAAAAGTTCTGTTGTTCTGTTTAAAAATAAATAAATAAATGTATTTTTATCTAGAAAGATATGTCAATGAGGTAAATAAAATAAATGACTTTGAACAAAATAAAAAAATGTTACTTGTTCTGTGTATAGAGACACCTGCATTAGAGATAATCATGTATAAAGAAAATATCCCTTTAAGTAAAAAGGAATTTTCTATTAAAAAATATTCAAGAAAAAATCTGAATAGCTGCAAAACTGTAAAATTAGTGCTTGACAGATCATTTCTATTAATATCAATAATAAGTACAACATTGTTGACTGATTTTTGACACTTCTGCCTTTCAGGAAAAAAAAAATGTAGTAAATAAATCAAATTCACTAATGAAGACTGATTCAATTCTATGAATATTCCATGGAGCAGTTTGAAAATCTCTTCACTCACAGCCCCAGTACCAGAGATGACATTTTTGTTGTAACCAATAATAAGGCAACTATATATGATCACTTTCGTTTAACATGGCATGGAATAATCATGAAGTTAGTTTTAAAAGAATAATGTAAATCTACCCAAGGCCAGTGCATCCGATGCAAGGCAAGAACACGTGCTTGATTTTAATGCAAGGAAGGGTGTATGCTGGAATGTACAAGGGTGTATGTGTGGAATGTACAAGGAAGGGTGTTTGCTGGATCAACCTATGTCAGAACAGACACGTTATCACTGAGGAGAAATTAGACCAACATTAAAAGGACACATAACATCTCTCATTATCATGTTTCTAGTTTCAAAGCAATTCCTAAAAGAGTGGCTGCTTTCTAAAGTCACTTTTCTAAAAAAAGAAACTTTTCTGAAGTTTCTAAAGTCTAACGTGTTTTTTTTTTCAGTCAGTTTTCTGTATTTTCCAACAGATTTCCTAGCTTAGAACTTGGACGGTACTTTCATGTGTTGTTCTTCATCAGAAAATGCTTTTCTCCACTATCTTCCCCTGCCTTTAGAGTGAATCCAGTCATTGTTTTATCTAATAGTAATTTATATGCATTTAGTTTAAATTTTGGAAATCACAGAATCATAGAAACACAAGGTTGGAAAGGACCTACAAGATTATCTAGTCCAACCATCCTCCTATCACCAATACTACCCACTAAGCTACTAAATCGTATCTTGTAGCACCTTGTCCAGGCACCTCCTGAACACTGCAAGGGATGGTGACTCCACCACCACCCTGGGCAGGCCGTTGCAGTGCCTGACCACTCTGAGAGAAAAGGTTTTTCCTGATATCTGATCTAAATCTCCCTAGGTGCAACTTCTGGGCACTTCCTCGAGTTCTATCATTAGTTATCTGAGAGAAGAGCCCGAACCCCTCCTCATCACAACCTCCCTTCAGGAAGCTGTAGAGTACAATGAGGTCTCCCCTGAGCCTCCTCTTCTCCAGCCTGAACAATCCCAGCTGCCTCAGCCGCTCCTCAAAAGACTTGTGCTCCAGACCCCTCACCAGTTTTGTTGCCCTTTTCTGGACACGCTCCAGAGCCTCAATGTCTTTCCTTTAGTGAAAGGCCCAAAACCGAACACAGTATTTGAAGTACAGCCTCACCAAAGCTGAGTACAAGGGGATGATCACCTCCCTGCTCCTGCTGGCTGCACTATTTCTAATACAGGCCAGGATGCCATTGGCCTTCTTGGCCACCTGAGCACACTGCTGGCTCATATTCAGCCAAGCATCAATCAACACACCCAGGTCCCTTTCCTCTTCACAGTCTTCTAGCCACTCTGCTCCAAGCCTATAGCGCTGCATGGGGTTATTGTGGCCAAAGTGCAGGACCTGGCACTTGGCCTTGTTGAACTTCATCCTATTCACCTCAGCCCAGCAGACCAGCCTATCCAGATCCCTCTGAAGGGCCATCCTATCCTCAGGCAGATCAACACCACCTCCCAACTTGGTGTCATCTGCAAACTTACTGAGTGTACACTCAATCCCCT
The DNA here is from genome assembly GCF_964211835.1 of Anser anser. Taxonomy (NCBI): domain Eukaryota; kingdom Metazoa; phylum Chordata; class Aves; order Anseriformes; family Anatidae; genus Anser; species Anser anser. Next base: position 46,052,222 of record NC_139722.1, on the reverse strand, counting down.
AGGTCCTCAATAAAGATGTTAAACAAGATAGGCCCCAGTACCGACCCCTGGGGGACACCACTTGTAACAGGACACCAGCTGTCCTTAAATCCATTAACCACTACCTGCTGGGCACAGCCAGTTCTTTACCCAGAGAAGAGCATACCTGTCCAGGCCACGGGCAGACAGTTTCCTCAGGAGAATACCGTGGGAGACTGTGTCAAAGCCTTTGCTGAAGTCTAAGTAGACTACATCAACAGCCCTTCCCTCATCTACCAGTCTGGTCACATGGTCATAGAAGGAGATGAGACTGGACAAGCACAATGTGCCTTTCATGAACGCATGCTGGCTGGGCCTGATCCCCTGGATGCCATGCACATGCCATGTGATCTCACCCAAGATGATTTGCTCCATAACTTTCCCTGGAACCAAGGTCAGGTTGACAGGCCTGTAGTTCCCCGGGTCCTCCTTACAGCCCTTCTTGTAGATGGGAGTCACATCAGCAAGCCTCCAGTCCTCTGGGACCTCTCCAGATAACCAGGAACACTGATAGATGGTGGAAAGTGGCTTGGCAATCACCTCTGCCAGCTTCCTCAGCACCTTAGGGTGGAGCTTGTCTGGTCCCATGGACTTGTGACTTTCCAGGTGGAGGAGCAGGTCTCTAACTGTTTTTTCCTGGATCACAGGGATGATTCTATACCTGAATCACAGGGGACGCCCAGGTCAGGGCATAAAGTACCCTGAGGATTACTGATCCGACTATTAAAGACAGATGTAAAGAAGGTATTGAGAACCTCAGCCTTATCCTTTTCTTCAGTGATCACTTTTCCTGCTGCATCAAGTAAAGGATGGAAATTTTCCTTGGTTCTTCTCTTGCTATTAATATATTTGTAAAAGGATTTCTTGTTCTCTTTTACTGCAGTGGCCAATCTGAGTTCAAGCTGGGCTTTTGCCTTTCTAACTTCCTCTCTGCATATCTTAGCCACTTCCTTGTAGTCACCCCAAATAGCCTGTCCCTTCTTCTAGAGGACGTAGAGTCTCTTTTTCTGCCGCAGTCTCAACAAAAGTTCCCGGTTCATCCATGCCTGTCTTCTTCCCCTCCGGCACGCCTTATGAGACTCAGGAACAGCCTGCTCCTGTGCCTTTAAGATTTCTGTCTTGAGAAGCATCCAGGTTTCCTGGACCCCTTTGCCCTTCAGGAGTGACTCCCAAGGGACCCCTGCAACAAGTGTCCTGAATAGGTCAAAGTCCGCCCTCTGGAAGGTAGTAGTTTTGCTAGTTACCCTTCTGACATCACCAGGAATAGAAAACTCCACAATCTTATGGTCACTCTGTCCAAGACAGTCCACAGCTTTCACATCTTCCACCAGTCCTTCTCCATCAGTGAAGAGCAGGTCTAGTGGGGCACCTCCCCTGGTAGGCTCTTGAACCAGCTGTGTCAGGAAGCTATCTTCCACACACTCTAGAAACCTCCTGGACTGGTTCCTCTGTGCAGTATTGTACTTCCAGCATATATCAGGGAAGTTGAAGTCTCCCATGAGAACGAGTGCTGGCAATTGTGTAACTTTTGCGAGCTGCTCATAGAATGTCTCATCCATCTCTTCATCCTGATTAGGCGGTCTATAACAGACCCCCACCAAGATGTCACCCCTACAGGCCTTCCCCCTGATCCTTATCCATAGACACTCAACTTTATCATTCCCAACAGCAAGCTCTTCAACATCAAAACACTGTAATATAAAGAGCCCCACCACCACTCTTCCTTCCTTGTCTATCCCTTCTGAAGAGCTTGTAGTCATCCATCACAGTACTCCAATCGTGGGAGTGATCCCACCATATTTCAGTTATAGCAACTAGGTCGTAGTTAGCCTGTCGCACAATCGCTTCCAGCTCCTCTTGTTTGTTGCCCATGCTGCATGCTTTGGTGTAGATGCACTTCAGATGAGACATCTGCCTCACCCCCAGCTTCAGCACTGTTCCCCTAGGCACTTCTCTTGTGAGCCCTGTTTTATCCCTTTCCCCCGTCATAACTAGTTTAAAGTTCTCTCCACAAGTCCTGCTAGCTCCTGCACTAGGAGTCATTTCCCCTTTTGAGACAGGTGAGTTCCATCCATCGACAACAGGCCAGGGGTCGAGTAAACTGCCACATGGTCAAAGAACCCAAAGTTCCTGTCTCGACACCAGCCTCTCAGCCAATTATTCATTACCTGTGTTTTCCTAGCCCGCTCCGTGTCCTTCGCCTCCCCAGAAGGAGGTAGAACAAAACACCACTTGCACTCCTGCTCCTTGAGCTATTTGCCCTAAACCCCTGAAATCTCTCTTCATAGTTCGCAGGCTTATCTGAGCAATTTTATCACTGCCCACGTGAACTATGAGTAATGGGTAGTAATCAGTGGGGTGAATGAGCTCTGGGAGTTTTCTAGTTATGTCCCTGACCCAGGTCCCAGGTAGGCAGCACACTTCCCTACGGCTTGGGTCTGGTCTGCAAATGGGGCCCTCCATTCCTCTGAGAAGGTAGTCACCTGCCACAATCACCCTTCTTTCTTTCCTAGCAGAGGCAGTCTTAATGTGTGGAGTTGAGTGCCTCATCCTTGGTAACCTCTTTGAGGAACCTTCCCACACCTTCCCACGTACCTCCCCTTCGATGTCCATTGCTACAAATCTATTGCTTAGGGAGACCTGGGGACACGAGGGTTGCAGACAGAGGGTTTGCCCACGATGCCGAGCAGGGACCCTCTCCACCCCTCAGGTCCCCCTCCTGTGCCCGACAGGGACAGGACAGGGGGTCCACCACCAGTTGTGGGGTATCTCACTGGCACCTTTCCCCCTGGCACACCAGGGAGCTACTCCACCAGTCGATCTCCCTCTCACAGTCCCTGATGGCCCTCACTCTCTCAACCTCCTCTTTCAGCTCTGCCACCATGCTGACGAGATCTTCCACCTGCTCGCACCTCACACAGGTGCAATACCTGCCTCCTCCCCCAGCAGCAGCAGACTCCGGCACTCCCTGCAGCCAGAGACCTGTACAGCCACGGTTCTGGACAAGCCCTCCGTTTGAGTCGCCACAGTCTTTTTGGGGCAAGCTCTCTGCCTGGTGGAGACCATAGCAAAAACTGCAGTCACAGAGACTGTCAGTAAATAGGATGGACTCTAAAGGGAGGAGGGACAGAACCCCTGTGCCCCCACCACATGAGCTCCAGCACCCACCACTGCAGCACGCTGCAGGCGGTTATAACGCGCTGGGCGCCCCTCCCTGTGCCTGGTGGGCAGTGACGCAGCGCCACCCTCCCGGGGGCTTTATCTAGGCAGAGGGCATGGGCACAGCCGCCATTGCCCTGGCAACGCCCGCTCCCTGTCAGCCTCTCTCGCAAGGGCTGGCGGGTGCTGTCAGGTCGCCCCTGGCAAAGCAAGGGCCCGAGATCCCCTCTGTAATGTGTGGTCGGGCGCTGCAGCTGCAATGGCTCTGAGGCAGCTGGCCTCGACTACTGAGGGGTATTATATCATGATATAATTGCACAAATAAGTGCAATTACATTTTATTTACAGTTAAATAAAGGCATTTAACATTATTTCAGTTTGTTAAAATCTGAACAAAAATATTGGATTGAAATCACTGGATACTCCTTGGATGAACTGTAGCTGTCTAACTAGATATATATTAAAATTCTGAGAAAGCCCCTGAATTCTGCCACAATCCACTAAACTGTATATAGCACTAACACAACAGAAAGAATTTATAAAGCAGACGTTTGCTGGAAAAATAGAAGGTTGGGGAAAACAAACCCAGAAAACAGTTCTGTACTTCAGACACAAGTTGAGTACCACTTGCAGAAATTCCTCCAGGAAATAAACACCAGCAGTAAGGCCAAGTCAAGAAAGCTCTCTGAGACACAAAGCAAGATTGTAAAGCACTCTACCACATGCTCAGATTCCTCTGGGAACTGTTATCCTGCTCATACAAATCCAACTCACTAAAACTGACAGTTGTGCACTGCTCTTTTTTCTTAAAGGATTAACAGGGGAAAAAAAATGAAAGTATATTTCAAGAGGCATGCTAACTGTGAGATTAATCAGTGCTGCTAGAGGATGAGGTATATGCTGAGATTCCACTCTGTTTTTCATGTCTATGACTAGAATAAGAGAACTTCCAAGAGACTATTTTTTCAAACTGCTTTGTGTTTTTAAAAAGAAGAGATAGGAGAAAAACTGAACTACCAAATTATCCTTAGAGAGCAGTATATGGAAATAACTCCTAAAGACTTAATACCTCATAAGAAACATACTGATGAAGATTTCACATCTATTATTCGGGTGTACATAATATAGATGTAGGTTTGTGTATGTATACTTTCCAAATGTACAAATGTACTGCTTTTTAAAACATTTGATCCCGGTGAACCTCAGCTTTGAAGAACTAATAAATAAATAAATAAAAGCAGTTTCATCCCCAAAAAGGAAGTCTCAAAGAACATTTGAGGTAGAATTCATTTGCCTAACTTCAGCCATCTAGAAACTACTGGGAGAGCCATGGATTAAAAAAAGGTGATTCATCCTGTTATTGTGAGTATAAGAGGGAGCTTACACATTTATCTTAGATTACATACCCTACTTTGAGTAGTTAACGTGAGATAAGATACTTCCAATGTCTAAGTAATAAAACTTGCTCAAAAAAAAAAAAATAAAAAATCAAACACTTCAAAATTTTAAACCTGACAGCTGAATGGAAAACATACTCTGTAATTTCTGTGATAATTTCCTCAGAGGAGTACGGAGTCTACATTGGGCAGTTAATACAATTATATAAATCAAGCTTCATGATATAATTACAATAAGCTCTAACCAACACACTTAACTTAAAGGAAGTGAACTGTTTCTTTGGATAATACTGTATGTAATTTAGTTAGGAAATGAAGATGTTTCGCAGTTTTGGTCCTAGATATAGATTTCTGCCACTGCTAAGTAAACTCCTTTCTAGGTAAACTGCAGCAGCTCCTCCATTTCTAAAAGAGTTTAAAATATATGTTATTTCATTAGGCAGTGATTTCAGATGTACAAATGAAAAACAACAGATCTGACAACATTCCAAAACATGCTACTGTGAAAAAGCAATGGTTTTCCCACTCTTTACTGTGAGGGTTAAAAAGAACAGGTGATGTCCCATTTAACACTCACCTAAAGTACTTGGACAATAAAGAAAACATTTTGCATTAATTCTAATATACCAGGCAGCACAGAAACCACACTTGTGCTTACTAATGTAGTTCAAACGGTAGAAGCTAAACCAACACTTCTTGCCCCCAAAAAATCATGTTTTCTTATTTCCTTCAAGACTATGCAAAACAAAAAGAAGATGCAGGTCATGTCTTAGGAAAAGTAGAAGCTAGTAGAATTAGATTTATAAAAGTGAAGAAGTACATCCCATTGAAACATCCTATCTTTGCTTATAATCATTTTCATTTTTAATAGGAGCTAGAAGGTAGTATTTCACAGCTTAAGTGTATATATTTGTAATTGACGACCTCATGAGCTGTAAACTCATTCACATTCCTTGCACCCACACAAAGTATAATAACAATAAGCATTTTGATGTTTTCATAAATGTATTTCCCTTTCCAGACCTGCCCTATTCTGGAACCAAGAGTTCAGATCGCCCCTGCACTGTCCTATAATTCAAAGCACTGCACTGCATTCCTCTCCAATCCTATAACAATGTTTGAATATCAGCACCTGTAAGATTTATTTCCTTTGACATTTTTTCTTATGCTTACTTAAGCACACCTCCTTAGCCCTTACCCGAAGGGACTTCCAGCTAGGATCACACAGAAACATAAATGTGATAACTGTCTCAGTAAAGGGATACTGTATGAATTCACAGATACTAGACATCTGTGAAGATTCACATAGGTAAAATGAAGGAGAAAAATTTCTTCTCGTTTTGAGGGGAATGAGAGGGATCATAGAATCATAGAATGGCTTGCAATGGAAGGGACCTCAAAGACCATCTAGTTCCAAACCCCCTAACAGAGGCAGGGATGCCACTGACTAGATCAGGTTGCTCAGGGCCTCATCTAACCTGGCCTTGAACACCTCCAGGGATGGGGCATCCACAACCCCTCTGAGCAACCTGTTCCAGTGCTTCACCTCGCTCTGAGTGAAGAATTTCCTCCTAACCTCTAATCTCAATCTCCCTTCTATTACTTTAAAAATCATTTCCTCTCATTCTGTCATTATCTGCTTAAGCAAAGAGTTGCTCTCCATCTTTTTTATAAGCCCCCTTTAAATACTGAAAGGTTGCAATAAGGCCTTGTCTACTCCAGGCTGAATATCCCAAGCTCATTCTGCCTTTCTTCATAGGAGAGGTGCTCCAGCCCCTTGATCATCTTTGTGGCCCTCCTCCGCACCCCCATCCTTCTTGTGCTGGGGGCCCCAGACCTGGATGCAGTACTCCAGGTTGGGCCTCAGAAGAGGCTGAGTAGAAGTGGACAATCACGTCCCTCGACCTGCTGGCCACTCCTCTTTTGATGAAGCCCAGGATGCAGTTAGCCTTCTGGGCTGCAAGCATACACTGTTGGCTCATGTCAAGCTTTTGATCTATCAGAACCCTCAAGTCCTTCTCTGCAGGGCTGCTCTCAATGAGTTCTTCTCCCAGTCTGTGCTCATGTCTGGGGTTGCTCCAAACCAGGTGCAGCACCTTGTACTTGGATTTGCTGAGCCTCATTAGGTTCACATGGGCCTACTTATCAAGCTTTTCCAGGTCCTTTTGGACGGCATCCCTTCCTTCTATAGTATCAACTGCACCTCTCAGCTTGGTGTCATCTACAAATTGCTAAGGGTGCACTCGATCCCACTGTCTATGTCATTGATAAAGATATTAAACAGTACTGGTCTCAGGACAGACCCCTGAGGTACACCACTTGTCACTGGCCTCCACTTGGACATAGAGCCATTGACCACCGTTCTCTGGGTGCTATCTTCAAGCCAATTCCTTATCCACTGAATGTTCCACCCATCAAATCGATCTCTCTCCAATTTGGAGACCAGGATGCTATGTGAGACCATGTCAAAGACTTTACAGAAGTCCAGGTAGATGACATCCATCGGTCTTCCTTTGTCAACTGATGCAGTCACTCCATCGTAGAAAGCCACCAGATTTGTCAGGCATGATTTACCCTTGATGAAAGATGAGTCCATTATCTTTGCTTGCAGAGATACAGTTGTATTTACAAATATAAAAATTTGTAGTTCATATTTCACAATGGAGGAAAACAAAAAAACTTCACAGGACCCCCAGATTACATACTAACTAAACCAAAATAATATAGAATGTTAACCACTAGAAAAATGAAGAGTATAACATATATAGGAGGAGGGAAATCTATCAAGAATGCAATTTTTAACTGGGTCCCAATTATGCTAGGCAAAATGTGTGGTACCTAGACAGACACACATTCAAATGGCCAATAAGTACACCACAGAGCTCAAGGAAAGAAGAAAGGACCTCAAGACATTACCTTTCCCGCTTACACTGAAATCCTTTTTTAATTATGCTAAAAGAACAGAGAAAAGACCAGAAAAGTTAAGCTGATCCTATTACTTTACAAGTAGTTAGTTTCTCAGGATGAGGTCTATAGAGATGTAGAATGTAAACTTATAAAGTTCTTATAAACTCGTTTTAGCTACAGACACAAAGTGAAAGAATAAATGTTTTTCAGACTAAGTCAAACTAGATATAGCATGGAAAATTGCAACACTTGTGAAACACAGATGCATACAATGTGGCTTACCAAGTTTGCAGATGGATAACAGATATTAAGCATGGGGGAAAAAAAAAAAAAGAAAAAAAAAAGAGAGAAGGAAATAATAATAATAATAAATAAATTAAGCCATTCAAGTTCTTCCAAAACACATTACACAGGAGGAATTTTGTAAATTCAGATTACAATGGAAAAAAAGCTTGCACTTTTCTAATTAAATGCATAATCATGGATGCAGATCCATGTTAGCAGTGCTAAATGGCTTCTGCTTTAATGAGCCATTTGAAATGAAATGGTTGCCTGCAATTAGACATCTGCAGTCCAAGGACAGCAAGCCAACTACATAGTCTCTCTGCCAGAATTACAGTTGCATTCCTCAGCAGGACAATGATGAGAATGGATAATTGTAATTATAACATATACATCCCTTGGTGTTCTGTGGCTTGAAAGAGTGTGAACAAGGGCTCTTAATACATTTAATTGCTGGCTGCTAATAAAAGGTTGTCAAAAAAGAACCATTTTTTAAAAAATGTATTCCAATTCCATTAAACATCACAAACCAATGTCACTAACTACCCACCTGAGGAAACTGCCTCTTACCCTACCGACAAATCCCTGGTGTTCAGCAAGTTGCAAGTTGCTATGAAAACAAGTTGAAGAAGCTGGAGACAACAGGAACATTGTTATTCTAGAGAGTTTAGCACATAACTTCTTGCTGCATTCACTTTGTAAAACCTCTTTTTTACACTGAAACTTGAACAAAGATCCTAAATAATTTTTTGAAATATTACTCTCTAGTTACAAAATTATTGTATCAGAATATTTCATATATCAAAATGTTGTGGCATTAAAGGACGTGGTTTAGTAATAGGACTTCATAGGTCAGACTGATGGTTGGACTTGATGATCTTGAAGGTCTTTTAAATGATTCTAAGATTTGATGTTTCCATTCCCTCACACAAACAAGAGAAAAAATGGAATTGAACAGTATTTTTCTCAAAAAGTGCTTTATTATTCAAAATCAATACAGAAATTGTAGCTACTTTCTCAGACAAAACACTTCTCTCAACTGGTTAAATAATAAATAAAGAAACATAGGACTTAATTACCTTCAAGATTTTATTTTTCATTCAGTGACATTCAACTCTGTAATTCACTGCATGAATTCTGGAGTGAATATTTTACTGTTTTCCATGTGAGTGCTATATATTCTGAATACATACTGAAAATACATGCTAATTTTACCATAAGTTCTGAAACAAGAAGCCTCAGTTGTCCTTCTCTGTGAAAACCTACTCAGTTTTTAATATCTTTCATTAATGGTACTGACAAAATAAGTGAACACATCATGAAGACCTAAGTAATAGTTCTTCCAAGTCTGTGGACCAGTCATCATCTACATGATGATGCACATTGTGATATATCTAATTTTACATTAGGTAAAATTTATTTAATATAATTGCTTTTCTACATTGGAAGGACTAGACTAAGTTGAAACTGGTATTTTGTACTTCTTGAACCTTTGTTCAATTACCTAGACATGCCACTTAACTAATTTGTGGTATCCTCTTAAATACTTCTCTCAAGGTGAGCCAAGCAACTGAATTTGTAAAATTTTAGGGACCACAGGAAAAATATATATATATATATATATATATATGTTTGTATTCTGTATCACTGCAATGAACCTTTAAGCATCTGGACCTCAGATTAGAAGCCACATGTCCTAAACAACTCTGTATGCAAATGCACATTTCAGACCTCCATTCATCTGAGCCAGCATTCTGATTCAGCTAGCCAGTAGCAACTGCTCAAGACAAAAAGAAACACTGCCCTTTATTAAGGAGACTTAAATACCTGAGAAAGTGTGAAACCTCCATAAAGCAGAGCCTGGAACCCTTTTCTCCTCACAAGTCCTCGACCTCCCGTTTGTAAAACACTTTCCTTTTGATAATTTTGCCTACATTTACCTATAACATAAAGAAAACTCCTTTGACTGGCAGATGGAGGTCTGGTGAAATATAAGAGAGTAAGTCAAATATTACTAGACATCTATGTGTGGATGAACAAATTAAGTTATTAAACTCTAGTCTCCTAATTACATAAACTATTTGGTTTCCAAGTGCTACCTAAGAACTGTCAAGATACAGTAATACTACTCTTGTGTGAGAACTGTGTTCAATTTAAATGAACATTAACAGAACCTAAAGCAATATAAGAGGAAAAGGATTAGTATTTGAAGATTCTGGACAAAAATTCACGTTTTTCAGATCTTCCAATTTCCTTTTTTGTTGTTGTTTTTCAGTTGAGAGAAGAATATGTGAGGACATCTACAGCTTTGTATGTCAAAAGCTAACTGGGCTTAAAAATGCCAAACATAAACATCATGCTGGGTATAAAGGACCAAAAATACTGAATATTTTCATAATTTTATGTTCTCTTTTAAAGCTTACTGTTCAAACATGCTGAAATTATTTCTGTATATTGACTATTTATTACCTACAGCATGCTTACTAATTTTCACCAGTTAAAAAACTCATCTTCATTTAAAGGTGCTTCAGTCATCAGCAGTTGCCTGTGATTCTCCTGCTGTCTACATAAGCAATTATGGATGTTTACACTCTATGTTGTCATACTTAATTCTTTCTTTGTATGCCCATATGAACTGCATGTTTATTATCAAAACACAGCTTCAACCAATTCATGAGGACATGATGCAGTTAGTTCTTTTAAAGCATAAAAAATAAAGCACCACTTACAGAAGCTATCCCTTTTCATCGACTCCCATTAACTGCTGGAATATCATTGACATATTGCTACAAAGCAACCGACGGTGTATTTCACACAGTTGTTCTTCATTTCCTATTAAAAGTGCAGAGCAGCCAAGCAGAACTATATTTAATGAGGACTGGATGTCTTCTTTGGACATTGTTTTCATAAGGGGTTATTCAGCATGCAACAGTTATTTCTTGAATCTGTCTATGGGGTAGAAAAGTGCTGTAATTAGTAAGGCAGTTCTTTTCTTGTAATGGCTCAAAGTGAAATAGTCACTTTCAAGCAAAGCAGAATAAGAAAAATGATCTCAGTGTGATTTTTTTCTTCCATTTTCTTTTTGGCATTCATTAGTCCTAATTAGAACAGGACACAGGAGAAAAATTAAAATTCTAATATCCAACTGTAGCTTTGTCTGAAAAGATCTTTGTTTTTCTAACATTAATTGAATACATTTTTCACATATTAGATAGAAAATACAACGCCAAAAATATTTTTAACTACATTATTTTTTTACTGCAGTTGTTAATAGAACAACCCTAGCAAAGACTGACATTTTCCATTATATATCTGTCAGGTGCACAAGGTTTAATTCTATTGTTAACTGTAATCAAATTACTTGATAAAATTTCCTGATTATAGCAGTGGAATTTTTGTGTTGATATTGTTACATAAAATACAGAATTTTCATTCTTCTCTGAACAGTATTTAGCACTTAAAACATTTAGATATATTTTAGCTAATTATACAGATAGCTAGCAATACATTGAAAATGGTAAACCATTTAATCATACAGAACTCTGGTCCAACAGTGTGTTGTAATATTCTTTGCCAAAGCAAAGCAGATAATGTTTTAGGCAAAATACAAAGGTATTCCACAAGAATCCATGAGGTTAATCTTTTATCCTTTTGAGGAAGGTACGGCCAGGTACACAGCTTCAGCTATTCAAAAACTATGACCCAAAACTACCCATCTAAGTTCATTCTACAAGCACTTTTTCTGTTAGATATATCTGCATCACATTTAGACACAATTAGTCATAGTTTCAAGTAACATCTTCACACATTGTCATAAGGGGTGTTGTGTATAGGGGGATAGCTGATTTCTACTAGAAATTTCTACTTTAATGGTCATAATTAAATAAACAAATGAAAAATCTGCATACAAATAATACATATTTTAAAATAAAGCCATAGAAGCACCAGCCAATTGCCCTCTTCATAGAATCATAGATCATCTGGGTTGGAAAAGACCTTTAACATTGCCAAGTCCAGCCATCAACCTGACCTACCAAGTACCATCACTAAACTATGTCCCTAAGTACTACACCCTCATATGTGGGGTTCTTAACATCTATATCTAGACTTGTGCCTGAAGAATAAAGTAGATGTCTGGACCTTATCCATTGAGGTAAGCCATATTTCAGTATATATTAAATGGACTTCTTATACAAAACTGATTTCAGAAAAAAAAAAAAAAGAAAGAAAAAAAATGGCCAACCATGACCATGTAGTTCTAATTTTGCTATATCTCGATCATAAATTATTACACTCCAGAAATCCACTGTTCTTTAACTTTGTTTGCTGAAGTTATTCCATTAAATCTCAACTCTGTTTTTTAGAAGTATGAACCTCACAATTACAGGGTAAGAACTGAAAACATACATACATCTCAACGTTATTAGAAAGAGACCCAAAATGTAAATCTACATATTTACATACAATTAAATATATAAAAGCCTACAAATAAATCATCACTACTCTTCATATTTTTGTTAAAGTACATATTTTACATTTTAAAATGTGTATGCTTCAAATTGGCAATATTCTCTCACTGGTTTCAGTCACTGCCAGGATCTTGAAGAAGTTAAGTCATTAGTTCAGTGATCTCTTTGTGAGGTTTGTGAGGTTATACATATACACATTTGCTTTCTGAACATAAAGAATTCTGGTTCTGCAAAGGCAAGTTTCTTCAAATCATGACATGCTTGAAGACAGTCCAGTCCTATGCAAATCAGATTTCAATGAAAACATCAGTTTCAGATATATTTTTGAGACTGAGTCTATAGATCATGTATGTACAGTTAGATTTACACCACCTTTCTCATGTTTTGTGATTCAAATTTGTATTCATTAATCACAGGTTAAAGGTAGTAACAAATTCAAGCCAAGCTAGGGAGCTTAAGGCATGTTATGAATATCAAAGAAAACAGTTTTTTTGATTTTTTGTTTGTTTTTTTTTGTGTTTTTGTTTTGTTCTGTTGTTCTTTCTGTTTTTTTGGGTTTTGGTTGGTTGGTTGGGGTGGGAGGGAAGGAGTATTTTACACAAAAACACATTTTAAACAGGGACATGTCCCTTCTGATCACTAACTGCCATATGAAATATCACAATTTAAGAAATTAATAGCAATAGAAGGTATGTACAGAAAAGGTATTTAATTCTTATTTTGAAATGTTCTGTAATTTTAAATACATCTCTGTTGGTTGATAGCCTATTAGAAACTATTCCTCAATATCTGTATCACAGACATACAACCACAGCACCACTACTATCAGTTACACATCTGCCAAGTGCTGAAACTACAGTTGTTATGCATGATAGTTACACGTACCGTCTCTGAGTGGGTATTAGAATCATTTGCAACACTGTGTGAGTGAATGTGTAAAGCAGTAATAATGTTAAATATCTCAAAGCTATTAGAACACTACTATAAAAAATAAATTTTTCAATCAGAAGACATTACAACAGGTCTGTATAAATGAAGGAATATTGAAAACACTAGCACAAATGCTCAACTGAGACAATGATAACTTGCCTTATTTTAAAGCCTTATTTTGCTAAGGCTTTAGGTTTTTTATTATAATTATTTTTACTGGTTTAGTTTTTTTAGGGAAAAAAAATAAAAGACAATTTCATAGTAACAGTTCACAATGTCACATTTAATAGCCAAACTAATCAGTCTTTTCCTTTCCTTTTCTACCCCACTTCTCTCTTTTATCATACTGTACTAATAACGTTCAAGAAATAGCCATCAACATAGACAGTAGTAAATTAAGTCTTAAAAGCTTTATACATAACATTAAAAATAGCTGGCATCATTTTTTAAAACAGAAAAAAAAAAGGGGGGGGGAGAAGAAGCAGAAGAAGAAAAGGAAAATAATATGAATAAACAATCTCAGCCAGCTCTTCTGTGAGCAGACATCATGAGATGGGTAGAGGATAGAAAAAGCAACAGAGGAAATGTGTTAGAAAAGGGGACCCACTGTTTCCCAGATGTAATACAAGCACAGAGGTCTCAGAAATATGAAAATTGTGATGAAGCAAAGAGAGGCCTGACTGAATATCCCACTGAGGAAATGGCTGCCTCATCAGTCTGAACTTCCTGAGAATTCACACGGGAGAGATGCCCTAACTGTATAAAAAACAATTCAGTTGCAACTGTTACTGCCTTCCATACCAGTTAATCACCTAGGAGACACAAATCCATAGGAAACAAGGCTTCCTTACTGCTATTGCTCAAGGTACTACTTATCTTACTGTAACAATGGAATGAAAGTAAAATCAATCATGCAGCCAGGTTCACACCACTGGCAGCAACAACAGTATATCCATTTTGTTACTTTAGTGCCAACTCTTAATGGTTTAAGCAGAAGATAAGAAATAGAGCAATTCTGTATGTTATTTTTGGAATGCAGAAGCACACCTAGATATTGCCAGAAGTCCAATGGTTCATAAAATCTAAAACTTGCTGTGGGGTAAAGAAAGTTCAGATCATGCAAAATTCAAGCTGTGAATATATATTGTGACAAATGCATGCTAGCCAATGCTCTCACAGGCGATTCTCTGTCTAAACTTCCATCATTAATTACATAAGCTCAATATGGCTGTGAAACAGAATTTGTTTTTAGTATAATAAGCATTTATAAATGATATCCTGTGTTTTCAGTTTCAGATTAGACACAAAGTCATAGGGATTCTTTTCTCTTGGTAATTTGTTTACAGAAAGCATCTTCTCCAAGTTGAAAGAAATACTTAGTTATGAGTTTTGTCTTTTTCAAATATTTTTATTAGTACGTTTTTATTTTACATAAAATATCTCCAGTGAGAAGAAAATAATATCTCAGTGAGAATATATTTTAATGTTTTAAAAAATAAAGTTATTTCTCAGATTTCCTTGGGGTTAAACAGTTTGTGTCTTTATTCCTATTATTATTGTCATCATAGCCATTATTATTACTTGGATATAGAATTTTCAGATGAAAGGGGATCACTGAGGCATTAGAAACTTCTTTCAATAACTGGTGGTTCTGGTGAAAACTCAGGCCATCTTCAGGTCTGGGCCTATTATTATCCATGGAGATGTTTACTGTGCAATATTGCTGAGAAGGCAACAGCACTTCAAGAAATGCCTACAACAGAATTCTGTCACTACTAGCGGCCAATCCACCAGCAGACAGCGTAAAATGGACTCTCAGTCTGGTTTATTCACTAATCTTCTCTTTACCTCATTAGAAACATCTGCATTTTTAAAAAAGAAAAAAAAAAGAAAAAAAAAAGAAAAAAAAAAAGAAAAAAAAAAGAAAAAAAAAATCCCGCTCATCTGTACAGAATAGGAATCTGAAGAAAAGCCAAAGCAATTATTAGTAATGTAAGCATTTAATTGCAACACATGCTGAAATTCAGCTCTCCAAGGAGGAATGCTATATTTGCTGTATCAGTGTGTTTTCGTGTTTAATTCCTTTAAGAGCATGAAGATAGGCTTGTGCAATGTAGTACTTTTTACTTAAAGCTACCAGTATTCTAGCCATTTTCTGAAATGCCAATATGTAGAAAAGAGGAAAACAGATAATCTCAGTTTCCTGACCATCATCTTATTAAAGAAAATTAATAAACAATGATAATGCCTAAGAGAAAACAAGTAAACCTCCAAAAGGAAGTCTCACCTTTCAAACACAGTAGCTTAAAAAGGAAATTCATTCTAATTATTTTTTTAATTGGGGATTTCTTGTAAGTTTCATCAAGCCATTGTGAAAACATATCTTTCAGTTCTGCATCCTGGATCCAAACTAATGGGTATTTAATTTTTAAAATAAAAAATAAAATTTAAATAATAAAAATAAAATAATAAATAAAATAAATAAATAAAATAATAAATAAAAAAATAAAAAAAATAAAAAAAAATAAAAATAAAAAAAATAAAAAAATAAAAAAAATAAAAAAAATAAAAAAATAAAATAATAAATAAAATAAATAAATTTAAATAATAAAAATAAAATTTTTAAAATAAATGGGTATTTAATTAATACCCATTAGTGTTCCATGAACAACTGGTACATTATGGCCATTTAATTACAAATGATTTTATTTCCCTGCACATTGTTTATATTTATCAGAATAACATATAAATAATGTATCTACCAATCACCTATCACCCAATTATTTCAATTTCCTTCAAAATGAAATCACTAACTTTCACAGCAAACAAAACCTAAAAGTATGGTCATAAGCCAGCAGTGATGTAACTAAAGATTTACTTCTAATCACATCTATTGCCTACTGAATACATATCTTTGTGAAAATAGTTCATCTCTACTACCTCTAGAGCTTCAAAAAATCATTGAATTAACCGTATCAGATAGACAAACAGATATTACTAACTCTGTACAGATAACACTGCTCAAAAACCTACTCCAAGTATCCAAATTACATCATTCAGTAGGTATGGCATAAAACTAGATTTAAATATTGGCAAAGAAATGTACTAGAGAGAGAGGGGGGAAAAACAGAGGTATGAAAGATGGTAATTATTTCAGTAGGTTTACAAGCCTGAGATAGGAATGCATGTGGGTTTTTTTCTTCGTTTTTGGAAATAATATATCTGCTCACAGTATACTATAAACATTAATAATTTTTACCAAGTGTCAGAAGGAACATTAAAGTGTTTATCTTTAAAAAAGCTTAATAATTAATCACAAAAAAAAAAGAAGAACTGAAGAGCAGAGCCATATTGCCAGAATTATCTAGTACAACAATATTATCCAGTAAATATTAAATGTTTAAAGATGCACATGGATACCAGAAGATACTGAAATTCAAACTGAAGACAGGGTGGCATTTATATTTATTCAGTAAAACTGAATAAAACAATTTAATATATTATGACACACCTATTCAGGCACACTAGAGAAATCCCAGTTGGGATAAGTAATTAAACCTGAATTGAAAAGCATAATAATTTAATGAATCAGACCTTTTAACAACAACAAAGAACTACCTCCCCAAGTCATATCAAAACAGCTTGAGCTTGATTATGAAAAAAAAAAACAAACATACATTATGGTGGAAACGATGACTAGCTGGAAAGTCAATGGACTATTTAACGGAAAATCATCTGTTTCCAGATTTTACTTCACCACCATTACATTCCTCCTATGAGCCATTATCTGGTAGAGGGGGCCTTAATTTTCTGGAAGAAAATTTCCATGCATTTAGCATAGCTATTTTTATAATAATATGCAATCACCCCCTCATAAGAAATTCCAACTACAGTGTATGCTTTCCCAGCATGGTACTTCAACTGCCCAGTGAACTCAAAAGATTTAATGTTATCCCCATTACTGACTGTTGAAGGCTTCATTATCTAACCTTGGCCTACTTGATAGCTCATACTTAATCAGAAATATTTTTCTCCCCTAGTTTGTCTTCCCAGAGGGCACTACTCCACTAGAATAAGACACAAACAGATATACATGAAAAATATGTTCTTACTAGTTAGAGACCTCTAGGTCTGATGTGTTGAACGAGTATTGAAGTGTATTTGTTGTTTTTCTTTTTCTTAAGCAATCCTTGGATTCTTGCTGTTGTCCAGAGAATGAGATGTTGAAAAAACAGCATCACAATAAATTAGCCTATGTAAATTTAGCTTACCATCTCCTGCAGTGTAGTCTCTAGCTAATCTGAAATGCTATTGAACTTCATAAACATTTTTAGTATTTTAAACAGTTACAATCTTATCAAAAGAAAAAACTTGGAGCTTTATCAACTCTGACACATGAAACTACTATCACTTTTAAGAGTTCAAAAGTCTTCCCTCGTTCTCTCCACCTCTGCCAAGAAATAAACTGCTCTGTTGCACAGAGTGCAACATGAGAGGAGATAATTTCTTCAGGTCTCTATAAAATATAGCTTGATTTGGACAGATAATGAGTGAGCATCTTTACTAAATGGCATCAAGAGTAAAGTAGTGTAGGGTGCTACAGTTTCTAATACAGTTATTAACTTTGTTATTCAAGTTCTACTGGATTAATAGCTCATTATTTCCTTCAGGTGGTAAAATCTGCAAGAGTCCACAACAATTAAAATAGAACACGCTGCTAGAAAAATTGAGATAGTATCAACAGCTGATGCTCTGGTAACAGCCTTGAAAACAACAATATTCTTTTATATTAGGGGGGTGAAGGGGAAACCAAAAAAAAAAAGAAAAAAGAAAAAAAAGCAATGTTATTTACTTACAGCTTCGACAATACAAATATATTGTCAGTACATTTTTACTTAGCTTATCAAAAACTGTTATCATCTTGGTGTGTATGCAGTCACCGATTCAAGACAGGACACCAAAGAAATATGGTCCATATTAAAGAATAGTTATTTTCACAGAGCCACAGGCAAGGCAGATTACAACTGTAAATCCATTATTCTGAAGTCAAAGAACAGTAACATAAAAATTGTGTGCAGGTCTGTATGAGCAAAAAACCCAAACATATCAGAAAGAATTTATTATTATTATTTAAGCACAGACATTTAAATTTGTGAGCCAATCATCTAGGCATTTCTTTACTGATACAGTCTATGCAGATTTTAAGGACAAATTCCAGTATTCTTCCTCTACTGATTGAAAAAGAAATATAGACTATTACTAAACATCTAAATTTTACATAGATTAAGGTAGGAGAGGTGAATTCCACACACAGTGTTAAAGTATCTTCTTCAATAGGAAATATATATGTACTGTTCACTCTGAAGCACAGGCAAAGGATGTTAAACTCATTCTCTGGGCAGTTTATCTGCAAGCAGAAACAAGCAAAGCCTTTCACCACCGTGAAAGAACATGTCTGAATGTGTTAAGCCACTATTTGGTGATTTATTAGACCACTAGCTACTCATGGAAAGGCTCTGGATGGTTTGCCACCCTGTCTTCTGCAAGGTTGCGTGTTCAACAGCTACATAAGAAGGATATCTCTGAGAAGAAGAAGGTAGCCTCTGACTACCACCAACACTGTTTCTTAAGAGAAGTACTTAACGTTATCAGTTAATACACAGGGTAGACAAAGCTCAGCTTGTGATTTTCCTTATCTTAAAAATTGCAAGCCAGCCAAAATCCTGAACAGAGCACAAAATTATTAGATTTTTCAATGTTTCTTTTTGTGGTGTGCTTATCATTTAAAATATTGGACCCGTTTAAATTTTCAGTACTAGTAAAGTTTGTTTGCTATGGACATAATTATGTCTGTATGACTAGATGTCTATAATGGGCAGTAACTTTGACTATCTAAAAAAGATCTCCAAATGTTTTACAAACATATAACAAAAACACATTTTAGTGTCTTTCAGAAGAGATGCAATGATCACTGTACTTTTTTCTTCTACTGCATGAATTCACCAGGTGTTTTGATATTAATATTAGTCTGATAATACCACAATTGATATATTCTGACACATCTGTGCTTGTATGAGATGAAAGTATTATGTTTGAGACCACACTATATTTAATGAAGCTTTGTTGTTATCTGAAAATTCACATGCTCATGAGGATTAAAATACAAGCAAATTAGGAAGAGATGCAGGTGCTTCTCCCAAAACAGAAAGGTAACTTCTAGAAGAAAAACAAGACTCTCTTTCCAACTATATGATGTCTGTGTGATTAAGCTACAATTCTTATTCAAGAATATGAGTACTGCTTTCGCTTTCATGGCTCTAACTTTTAGAGAGATGTGGCTTTTGGAGAGATTCCCTTAGATCAAATAGCGCTTTACCGGAGATGAATCTCTCACAGGACAGACATGAGTTATCTATACATTAAAGACTGTAAGATAGTTGAAGTTGAAGAGACCTCAGGAATTCTCTAGTCCAACACTCACTCAAAATACTGTCAGCTCTGAGGTCAGATCAGGCTGAGAACTTTACCAGATCTTGAAAACCTCCAAGAATGGAAACTACACAACCTCTCTGTGTAATCTCTTCCATGGATTTACTGTCCTCATGATTAAAAAGTTTCTTCTTGTGTCTAGATTGGACCTCCCTTCTTTCAATTTACATCTTTGTCTCTAATGCTCACACTATGCACTGCCAGAAACAACTTGACTTCTTGATAACAACCTTCCAGGTGTTGGGAGGCTACTGTTAGGTCCTCATGAGACCACCTTTTCCCCAGGCTAGTTCCCACTCGGCTTCTCTTCACAGTGCAAGCACTCCAGACCCACCATCTTGCCCTAACCATCTTTTTGGCCCTCCGCTGAAGCTGCTCCTGTTTATCAAGGTCGTTCTTATACAAAGAAGGTACTGCATATGTTCTTTTCATGCCTCCAAATGTACAAATGTAACATTTGAAATGCTTCAATAATCTGAGTGTCAAGGCATTTTGTTCAATTCCCTATTATCTCCATAAGAAAGTGCATACTTTATTGGTTTTGTGCGCTATTACCTATCGCTTCCAAACAGGTAAGTCAAAGAAAACATGGGGGGAGAGGGAATAGAAGATTCATAAAAGAAATCATAACAGGAACTTTTACGCTATTAAAAAAGTCCTGAAGGAAAGCTTCTCAATATCTTCCAAACATTTTACATTGAACTGAACTTAGCCAAATCTAAACCACCTACCTGTAATAATGCAAAATGTCTCAAAAATTAGGCAAAATTACCACAACTTATGGAACACAAAGAAAATAATACTTTAGCAGTTCTGGAAAGTCAAATATATCTCTGCAAATGAAGAGATAGGAACACATCATCTCAGGGAAGAGCTCACTCTTTAGGAGCAAGTCATTATTAAGTCTCACGTTAGATCCAGTTGGCTAGCTGTTGCTAATTTATGTTCTCAGAAAAGCCCTTAAGTATTTTCCCCCAACAACTTTGATACCTAGTGTTCAGATAATAAAGATTCCCTCCTGATAGTGATTTCCCTCCCACTGCTCTACTGATGAACTTTCTCCCTTGATCTTACTTGCAAATCAATAGAGGTCCCCAACATTCTGATTCTAACCAACAACATAAAAGAAATTTCATACAGATAATCTAAACATTTTGATTCCCAAGACTACTCTGGCCAATAGTAAAAGGAACATATGCTAATACCCAGAAGACAAAGAAAAGCAAATGGTGATATATGTAAAAATTTGAAAACCTGCTTGTAGTATTTACTTCTGGAGTCTTCTCCCTCATCTGATCTCATTTTCATAAATACATTTTTACTGAGACATCGTCCTTATCAGCCTCTTGATTCACAACTTTTTGAAATAATTTTAGTATTTTTTAATGATGCAGGAGCTAACAAACCTTATTTTTATGAATTTTATTACATCCAAGCCAAACTTCAGTACCTATACAGTTCATTATAGCATTTCACATTTTATAGTTTCATTTTATTCTTCTTTCATTTGTATATTTATTTGATGATCTAATCAAATTCAGAGTAACTGCAATAAAATTGGCAGCTACCTTGATTTTTAACCTAACAGCTGATTTCATTGAATGAACACAATTTATGTGGGTGCAGAAAAGAACATAAATTTCACCTTTTTTTGTCTCTCTCTCTCGAAGAGCTCTAGTCACTAAAACCACCACAACATCATTCAGTGTTCATACACCTCCCGCAGTGATCAGCTCCAGGGCATATGTTTTGGGCAGCAGCACAGGGGATCACAGCGTGCAGGGGTTCCCTGCATCTAGGTTCTGCATCAGGAGCCAGCAGCCCTCATGAGGGTGGCTGATGAGGCTTGGGCAGAGCCAGGAGCACCAACCCTGTACAAAGGCAGTCCCTTAGGAGCACAAGCATCAGTGTGCACGGCAGTTCATGCAGGAGGGCAGAAGGTGGGGCATTTTGTATTCTGGGAGCAGCAGAGGAAGGGGCCTTCTACTGTAACAAAGACGTCCACCTGCTGGTCTGAGGGTGAAACCCAGATGGAGGGGCCACAACCTCCCCGGGTTCTCTAACCTCCCTTAGATTCTCAGAAACTACAAAAATATATACATTACTGTATTTTCCTATTCAAACTATTGTTTCTGTGTAATTTTATGTACATCATATTGGTATATGTATCTACAGTAGACTTTTAAGTTTATAAATATCACCATGTATATCACCAAATTAATTCCCTGTGCCTCTATACTTGCCAATACTTCAGGAACTCAATCAACAGACCACAAAATAGTAAAAGCCAACACATTTCTGGGTTGTAAAAAGCAGTATTACACTGCCAACTAGAAAACTAGTACCACTGGTACTACAACCACTGGTCAAAAGGTATATATAGATTTGCCAGGTTTCCCCAAGGAGTCCAGGACAGTCCAGTCAGGATGTCTGTGGATATCTGGATATCACCTTCTGAATTAGTTTAACAACTTAATGAAATAATTTGCCAGAAATCCTCCAGCTGCTAACTTGATGTTCCCTGCTTTCAATTCTAGATACACACTACTATGATACTACCTGCATAAGAACACCCTACTTCTAACACACATGTTAACAGGAAGTATTAATCACACTGTCCAGAGCAGGACAATGGACTAGGACAAAAATTACAAGTATTGTAACAAAAATATTTTTTTTCAGTTTAAAGATCAATAAGTAAATGTTTCTTCTCAGCAAGAATATTCCTTCAGATACAGAGTTATTTTTATTTGGAATATAACTGCAAAATAATTCCAACTATGGAATTATGTCAGAATAATCGCCCTGTAGCATTTTAAGAAAACATAAGACTAAGAAATCCAAAACAGTCTAATATTATTTACTACTTAACATTAATTTTCCGGTTCTAATTTAAGATTAGAACAGTGTATGAATTTTGTTATATATAACATCTACACTCTGCATAATCACAATAATTGCAAGTATAAACAGTCTGTAAAGAACCCATGTGTCACATAAAACCTTTTGAGGGAGAGAAGAGGTTATCTTTTACATAAGTAATATTGTCCACAATCAAATCACTAGGTGTATACTATTTGCAAAGTAGAGATAAAAAGTAATAGTATTTTGTTTTTATAAATATTGAGAGAAATCTCATGCACAGAATATTCTTCTCAAAATAATACTTTTCCAATAGCATTTAACCACGAGGCTTGACTGAATGATTCTGTAGCATTAAGATGCATATATATATATATTTTATTAATATTTATTTCCAGGACATCACATAGCCCCTCATTTATTTGAAATAGTATACAGTCTTATCTCTGCTGCTTACGTACTACATATATTCTCAGGCCTTGGGAAATGGGAGTATGAAGGCTATAAAAAGTGTAGTATCTGAAATCTCCAATTTACACCATGATAGTTGCATTTAGCACAGTATTTTTTCACCTAGTTCCCATGCTGAGTGTAGCTTGGGGCTGCAGAGGCCTGAAGTGCACAAACAAAACATATAATATTGAAAGCATATTAATTTTGTCTCCAGCCTGATGCGAAGGTACTCACATGCAGATTCAGGTTGATGCTTGAATATTTCTACATGCTGTTTAATGGCTCTGTATGTGCACTTGTGGCCACTGTATTCCCACCAGTCTGTTTAAGAGGAAAGTATATTCACTGCCACAATTCTAGCTAGAAGCTTGATTAAGCTGCCTAAATACCGGCATATAGCACCATCTGAAATATTCAAGGATACCTGAGACACACACAAAAGGTGGGCAGACATGACTGTGGACTTATAGGGAGACCTATGCTCTTCTGGAAGGGCAGGTGGAAGCCAGGAAAAATATCCTGTAGCATCTGGAAAGGCACTAAAATTGAGTCCATGCTATTGTGGACAGGAAATAGAGTTACCCCAAGATTAATTTAAAACAGTAAACATTTATCTTATCTGAATGAAAGTCCCAGTGAAGACTACATGTACTACATGAACCCATCTAAAATTAGAAACTGTTTGTTGCAGCTTAAGGAAATAAGAAAAAATGGATTTATAGGAAGAAGTAATATATTCTATTAGGCAAATTAATATACATCTGAAAATAGGAAAACATTCACTCACATGCCCTTCTATGTTTTTCAGCAGACAGAATGGTATGCCCAGAAGCTTGCATATTTCTACCAGCTATGTCAGCCAGTCTAGTAATTAGAAAATATGAATCGTAACAGAAAAAGTAACACATTCTTGTTTTTCACAATGAATGGAGACAGTCAGAGCTTACCAAACTATGGCCAAATTAAAAGCCTGAATATCCAGAGACATATTTACAAATGATTTTCACTCTTTTTCACTCCACTATAACTTATATTATTTAATTCACCATCAAAAACAAACAAACAAACAAACAAACAAAACTCTTCAGTGTATTTGCATTACCATATCTAAGCTAAGCATGCATGTAGCAAACTAAAGGTTAGCCAAATTAAACAAACACACTGATTTCCATTGGGCCATGATTTTACCTACAACATATCTTTCAACCTCACTGTTGAGTTGAGTACATACCAGCCCTAACTAATAGGCAGTGCCACTGTGAAGCTGGGGGGCACACAGGGCTAAATTGCTGGTCCTTTCACTCCACAAATTGAATGACTTTTGTTGTGACATAACTCATGCCTCCACTGCCACCATTCCATATCCTACAACTGTAACCTAGTGATTTCTAGAGTTGTTCATTCCTGCAAGTAAGTCTGCTGACCACCAGCTTTGATTATACTGCTCCTAAAAACATCATTCTTTAACTATAACAGCAAAGAAACAGAATAAAAGTAATAGTGCAATTTGTTTCACCTTTTGTGAAAGGTTACAATAAATATAGTGCATAAATAAATGATTACACTGAATTTCAAAATGCTTCTCTTATGACAATTATCTTCTCGGAAAAAGGTGTTTATGGTATACTGGGTTACAGTCCCCTTTAAATTTCATACAGTGCAGATACTTGCACATTTCATGAGTAAATGCACTTAAGTTCCTACTTCAAAAAATACCCTATGCTCCAGCTAGTCTTACATACTACATATGAATTTTTGTAGGTTGCACAAGCTCTGCCATGTCCCTACTTGCTGTTATGCTAAGAGTTCCCTCTATTACTTCGTAAAGATGTAGCACGAGAGCTCTAACATACAAGCATTATATGTGTTACTATATTTATAAACTACACACATCCTCAAACCACATCTGGATGAATACTGTGGAATCAGCAAGAGGCTGCAACGGGGGTGGTTCAGGTTGAATACAGGTTCTTCACCCACTGAGAGGGTGGTCAGGCACTTAAACAGGCTCCCCAGTACAGTGGTCATGGCACTGAAGTGCCATGCTGGAGTTCAAGTGTTTGGACAACACTCTCAGATACATGGTCTGGTTTTGGGGCAGTTCTGTGCAGACCCAGGAGTTTGACTTGATGATCCTTGTGGTTTCCTTCTTACTTAGGATATTCTATGATTCTAAATCTTCCATATGAGAGAAGCTGCAATTTATTTCTGCTAAATGCTACATGACACTTGGGCATATCTTTCCTTCAAGGGCAGAATTGCAAGTTTCTGACAGATCTTGTCTCCTAAAATAGCAACAAAGACTACATGCAGGAGTCAAATATTTAATAATGCAATTAATTCTCAAAATAGCTGACATATTTCTAAAACATCTGACAGCACAAAATCTTGCATAGTCCCTAAACTCATGAATTTAACTGTGCCTAGGGGAGATTCTTAGCTTGTAATGCAGTAATAAGTAATTGTTTAGTGTTTTCTTTGAAGTATGCATTTGCTGCCACAGTGTTTTACTGAACACATCTCATCAGCAAATCCAGAAAATTCCTTTTGCTAAAGGGATAATTACAAAGCTGTCTACATAACAAGCTATCCTCTTTGAAGCTCTAAATCACAATCCAAGGCTGTCTTTCTGTAATGAGTATTTCTCTTTATTTTTATGGATTTTTTCACCCTCAGAAACTTAACAGCACCCTTTTCTCATCAAATCCTTCTGTCCAGTCACAGTGCCTGCTAGCAGTTACTGAAGTATTATTTAACTAGCTACCTCAAATATAACTGTTATTTCTCAGTTGTTAGGTAGAGATAAGAAATTGCAGTCTCATAAATATCCTCTTGCTGTTAACAGAATTAAACGACTAATTTCTAACAAGTTATTCAACAAATTGGAAGCCCTCTTTATCTTCCATAAAATAACTTCATCACTAAATTAAAAAGATCGCCATTTCAAATCACAAATATAAACATGTATGAAATAATTTATTATTCTAAAGAAATCAAAGCATACTCTAAGGAATTAGGAAGTAAAGCAGCTGCAAGTTCTGTTAATGCCTCTAGATGAACACCTAAACTTCATTAAAGCACTAATTCAACAAGTGAAAATATCATACTTGCAATGAACCTATTTTTAACCCCCGAGTAACCATAGAAGTCTATTTTCCAAAAGGAAAACAAAATTGAATTTTAATAGAACTTTCTTCTTCACAGTGCAGAATTTGTATCTAGTGTAATAATGCAGCTATTTAAATCGGTTTATACAGTCAATGAAAATCCTGACATTAAGGATGAATTGAGTCAAATAAAGTAAATTAAACTTCAGAAGAGTACTGAAGGAAAGCCCTTGATGGCATCATAAATATTTGCTTCATTTGGGAAGAAAGGAAAGCAGAGTATTTTGTAGAATACTACACAAATACTTAAGAAATTGAGGTTCAGAATAAAATTAGATTAAAAAATAAAAAGAACCAGATATACAAACTACTGCTATTACTAGCAGTGTACATTTCCAGTTTTGCATCTCCCTGACTTCTTGAGACAGTAACTAAAAGCTCTATTTTAATATCGTTTGGTTAAAATCTAATCTCTTCCTTTACTGCTGTAGTATTTTGCTCACCTAACTTCGATCAAAATGCATCAGAGACACATAGATTGTGTAAAATTTCCTTGTGTAAAATGTTTTTTGAGCTGGGTATTGAACCTGGGAAATATATTCTTGTCTTTCATAGCAGCAGAAGAGTGCCCTCCATATTATTCATGTCCAGTTCTCTGATATGAAAGCTACTTGTCGTTTTCATGAAAAACTTGAGTAAACTTTGGTTATATCAGGGCAAAAAAATGACCCGCTTTTCTTAATTTCAGTTTCAGATGGGTCCTAAGCCTTTCCTCACCTTATTAATTTCTTCCAATCTTCTCTAGAATGGAAAAAAAGTAAACTTTTCAACTGCATTAGCTGAATCAAATTAGTTTAACGTGGTTCATAAAGGTTTATCAAAAAGTAGGCCAAATAGCTCTCGCAGATTTCAGGCTCTTTCACCTGATTACAGTTGACCATTTAACATTGTCTTTACACAACAGGCATATTCATTACAGGATTTTTCAACCATATTAATTTAATGTAACTGAAAATACGCTATTGTTGTCCATCCACACTTAATGTCCTTCTGCCATTCTTTTATTTAACAATTCTTTGTCTTATCATTAAGTTCAATAATACTTCTCAGAATATTAAACTAATATTCCTGACCACAAAGCTGAAATGAACATTCTGATAAACTAGACTTCACAGGAGAATCATGGGATTTGGATGTTAAGAGGCCACTAGTGGAAGTTTTCTTACAATCAGAGGAAACGAACAAAGACTATGTGTACTGAATATATGAATGTATTGGGTGTGCAAATATGGAGAACTATTTAGGTGCAATTACCTATGCTTTTACAAATCCAACATTATTCACTCTTTCACTTCCATTTCAAAATTCTAAGGCAATTATCACTTGTGCATTTTTATTGTATCATGCAGAAGGACTGTCTGAGACAGCTCTTTGGTGGGAATGCACTGCATATACTTGTGACTGAGAAAAACACATATATGTATTTTCTGTAGTGATTACTGCATGTTTTTTCAATTATATATTTAAAGAAAACTTCCTTGGATCTACTCTCCTTATCCAAGAAAGACTTTTACAAACTTCAAATTTTTATTCATAAAAGCTTTTTTTTTTTTTCCTACTTGGATGAAAATCTTATACACAGAAATACACCATAAGTCCATTCTGGATATGCAAAAAAGCCCTCAGTATTTAATAGCATTCGAAATTTTTATTGCAACTGGTTTCCACATGCTGAGAAATACATTCCACATTGGAGTGGAATTAAGCTTGAAAAACACATTATGTCCAGAAAACAAAGAAAGAATTAAAAAAGAGAGAGAGAGAGAGAGAGAGAGAAAGGGAGAGAGAGAGAGAGAGAGCACATAGAACAAAACCATTCTCCCTTCTGGGAGGTAGCCTACAAAATGCATCTGACCAAAATTATTATTTTTCTGAGGAAACCCAGTATTGGCCTGGTCTATAGCATTCTTCAAGTACCACAGTGTTTTCCTGCACCTGCCATATACAGCTACTAAAGTGAACATTAAAGCATGGAATTAATAATCTGAATAGAAAAAAGCACACTCCTTCCTACATAAGATGAAAGCAGATAGCTAAATCGAATGATATGCAAAAGCAATTAGTATGGAACACTTTATGTTAATGAAGAAACTGAACTTGTTAGGTCATCTTAATTATGAATGCTAAGTTCTGACTTGAGGCATAGAACACTGTGAAAGATTAATAGTTGTACAGTAGAAGACTTCTGAACTGCTATCACTATACACGTTATACTTTGCTTGGTCTGAATGATGACTGTCATATATAAATGCAGGAGTGCATTTATGCTGTTCTATTCTGTTTTTTTTTTTTTCTTGTTTTGTTTTGTTTTCTTCTTTTTCAGTGTGTGCCACTTGGACAGACTTGACATTGAGTCGGGTATACCAAGGCAAAGTTTCTTGAAAATTGTGCAATATTTCTCTGTTTTACAGAACATCTTTTTATTAATACAGTACAGATGACAGCACTGTTAGAATTTACCAAAAATACTCCGTGATCTTTTTTTTTTTCCTGCAGGAAAATCTAATATTCAAATTTTTCTCCAAGCTAAATCAGAATGAACCCTTGCAAAACCAAAACTTTTTACAAACTAAAAGCTAGTTACATAAAGTAAGTATTTTTATTTCATTCAGATTTTTTTAGACTTACACTATAAATTCATTTTTCTAGAAGAAAAAAATAACTCTTTTATTCCAAGTCAAAGATTACCTCTGTTTCAGACTAGTTTCAGTCTCTCTACTTCTGAATCGCAATCTGCAGCGTTGAAATACTTTCAAGGCAAACCAACAGAAGCACAAGTTTACATACGTAAATCTGTCATCATACCTTTGCACACACCCACAAAAACACACTAAAAATCACCCATTTGTAAAGTCTGAGAGGACAAAGAGTAGGAGGTGTTCCTGCCCATGCCAGGGATTGGAACCAAATGATCCTTAAGGTCCCTTCCAACTCAAACCATTGATCATATGATTCTATGTTCATACAAAAAAATAATCAGAGCATTTTTAAATTCAAGACTGCTGAGATACTCAGAAAAAAAAATATTTACAGATTACAGAAAAAAATATAATCTTTTAACTGGCTTATTAAGCTAAACCACATGTGCACACGTCTGCTATAGGTATGATAGAGGTACAAATATAGCAACACATTTAGATTGTTATTGTTACATTATAAAGATAAGAAGCACTTTGATTTTCATTGGACCAATTAAGAAATATGAAAAAACCATCAAAAGCGTAAATGAAATCTATTAATATATTAGTAGTCATGATATGAAAGCCACTTCAAAAAAAGTAAATCACTGAACCTTCCTCAGGATTTTTATGTATCATACTAAAATCATCATATTCACACAGTTCTACTGTGTGAAAGTCACCAACTTAGACCCTACTAGAAATCATGCCTATTTGATTCTTATGAATAAATATACAAGCAAACCTTTTATCACAAGAAGCTTGTGTAAAGAAAATATGTATATACTCTGACACAACACATCCAAATTCATAGATACTGAAATACTTCCAGACTCTCCTGAGAGTCAGAAAGAACAAAGCTGGTTGTTCTGTAGTTACTCTCCTACATCACAGAACAGATTTACCTTAGAATTATTATTTATTAAATAATAGAATGTTTAAATATTTTATCATTCATTAAGCAGGTGAAATTTGTTTTTCCAAAGCCCACACAAAGGAAGTTCAGAAACCCAAAAACTAGAGTGAAATGTGCTGGAAAATTTGTTTGTTGTCACTAATCTTTTCAGGTATGCTAAAGCATCACCCTTCTCAGACCTCTCCTGAGCATCAGCCTGGAAACAAAGGAAAAACTGCCCTAAATGAAATCTATAAGCTCCATACTTGGAATTTTAACTTGGAATCTTATAAAGTGACAAGATGAAATTTTATACCCCCTTTTTATCATGTTGGTATACTACAGGTCAGATTATGAGGAAAATAACATCCTAATAAGAGATTTACATATGTCTATAGAAAACAGCTTTAAACCAGAAAAAAAAAATAAGACTGGGAACTCTATGAATTACAAGTAGCAAAATGTTAAAATAAATATAATTAAATATCAGAGTTAAATTGACAGTTCTAACTCTGGCATGATGGCTAAGTTGATTTGCATATAGTAGAGAAGTAGAAGAAGGACACAACACAAACACCAACTGAGCTTATAAACTTTGTGATCCAAAACTGCCTGGTTTTGCACCTCTGGAAACTAATCAGATTTGCCTGAGGTCTCTACTCAGAGATATACAAACCTCAGTTTTTCATTTGGCAAACTGGAGTTTCAGGTGTTTTAACATCTTGTTAAATGGCATCTAGCTAGTTGGCTCAAGCTAAATTAACCCATTAAGCAGGTTTTTGCTACCATTTTACTGAATAAGCTGTCATCAACCTATGAAAATAAAACAACTTTCCTATTTCAGCCCATATCATTTACATACAGTATTCCTCAGCAGCAATTAGAATCTGTGCAGCACCTTTAATTCCTCAGTGCATTTCTGACTTTAAATACAGTGCGATGTAAGTCAAATTTGACAAACCTAAGAACTATTGACAGTAAATCAATAAAATGACTTATTTTTTTCCACTGGGCACAGGAAGAACTTTGTGCAATGGTGTCATGACATAAATTTCTTTTATGTCTTCCAAAGACATTTATTTTAAAACTTACATCTTGTGTATGCCTTTTCTGTATCTAAGAGCTAGATTATAAAAGCTCTTTAAGCACCTAAAATTTATCAAGATTATTAGGCCTTTAAATAACCTTTAGATGCTATCTGCATATCTCAGGTATCTAAAACTCAGGCAATCAAACTGCATTTAGATGCTTCATCTCCATAAACAATCCCCATAAAATATTCACAGCATTCTGTGTGAATACTTGGTTCTTGCGGTTACTACAGAAACCACTTAAAAGTACAAAGAGGGCTCTTTAGGTTCCAGAAAAGAATCCTGTATGCTTTTCATGCACTTATTTATCGTCTTCTGTCTTGAGGGAAAGTAATGCTGTAACGTGTAGTCTTATGCAGTACACTAGCTATAATAAGCTTCTGCCTTACACCAGAATCTTTTCTGAGAATGGCACTTTCTTTAGAGCACCACAAGATGAAAAACATGTGACTGGCCCACAGAAATCTATGCCAATCTCTATCGCTGTGTGACTTCTTTGACCATGGCCCCATGTTCTGGTAATACAACTATTGCTTGCACTCAAACCATCCAAAGGTTTGAGGTCAATTACATCTTTGATCAAAGCATAAAATATACAACTCCAGTGAGTGAGATGAACTGCTAAAATTTTTATGTTGAAAAGGGTAAAAATCAAAGAATTAAAGAGTTAATGCAAAAAAGGAAACATGAAGCAATGACTTCAAAGTCATTGCTCTATAATGACTTTAGCTCAGTAATTGCTTATAATGACTATAGCTCGATAACACTGAGCTATAAAGCCCAAAGTGTAGCTCTATATGAGCTACATACATTCTTCAAACGTTTCTAAAATATTGGCATGTTCATTTGCTTATTTGAAATTATTTAGATAAATGAACAATTAAACTTTACAGATCCCATCATACAATACTTCAGAAGTACAACACAATGAAACTATTGCATAAATTAATTTTAAAAATGTTTCCAATTTTCATTTTCAGTACACCATTAATAACAATAAAAGAAAATATTTTTGTTTTAAAAGGATCATTTTCTAAAAACAAGACAAAAAGAAAATTAACTTTTAAAAACTCATATCAATTGTCATTTAGTAGCAATATCCATAAAATCTTTAAATGTTATCAACAGAAAAAAATGTTCACAAGATTACTTATGTTACGTGGCTCATCTAACATAATCTAAACAACTGCTATATAACTATGGTACCAATCTTCAAGGAACAGAACCTGATATTTTTTCAAATAAGAAATATTTGAATATGAAAACGCTTCTAAAAATCTAAAGTGCAGTAAAACTCTGTCAGCAAAGGTGTTACATATCACCCCTGGTCCAGACTAAGTGGAAAATTAGATAAATAAATTGCAATAACTTCCAATAAATTCGAAAATTAAATTGGTCCTAATGCAGGATATGTTTTCAAATAAATCCTTCCTTACCACTATAATATTAGATTTAATTTTAACTAATGAACAGAAAGTCACTTAAAACCCAGCAATGAAAGTTTATTTGCATGAAGGTGATTTTGGTTTTCAGGAACTAAAGGGAGACCAGAATAATGGCAATGGAAGGGGAAAAAAAATCATACTATTTATGTCAATGTGAAGAAACTGGAAAGGACAGCAAGATGGAATTCTTTACAATTTTCATAAAATAAATTTAAAAAAAAAAATTATGCAGAAGTGAAATAGTAAAAATTTCACTTACTAAAACATTAAGCATCATTATGAAAGAGATACCTAAATGAATAAAATAAGAAAATATAGAGAAGGAGACGTGATTTAGCTTGATTTTTGTTGGGATTTGACATGATGCCACACTATTTTCACCAAGAAGGGAAATACAGACTGGATTAATACATTTACAAAGCGGTATTATCATTTAGAAAAATACAGTATGTGTGATTTTTTTAGTAAAGCTAATATGCTATGTTTTCAGTCTACAGAATATTAAAACAAACACCCCAGCAACTGTCTGAATAAAGATTAAAGTAACATTTGGCCTCATGCCTCTAAACAATTTTAGTCACAGAAATGAAGTTTTTCCATTGACAGGAACAGTAAACAGTGATATTCATACCGTCATAAATCCATCCAGCAAACCTGAATCAGGTTTAGGAGGTGCTTGCAATCGCTCCATAGACCACTTTTCAATGATAGATGACACCTGGCTGTTTTCCGTGTTTAGAATTCTGAATCCTGTCATGTTAACACCACTATACCGATAGGGTTCCACATCCAAGGCAAAGAGGTCCTGAAAAAAAAAAAAATGAGCATCATGTAAATCTTTTAATATACTGCAATTCTTCTTTCAGTTTTTAGACCCATTTGCAGTACTGACATTTTCATGAACAACAGTGCTACGTATGCTAAGAAGTATGTTCTGTTTATTTGGGGGTCTGCACCTGTGAGCAGATCACTCAGCTGAGCAAATAACTCAGCTGACCCTATAGTGGGAGTAAGTGGGAATAAGCTGGCTGACAAAGAGAGAAAGCTTCAATTGCCTTAAAAAAAAAAAAAAAAAAAAGCTAGGGTAAGTTCAGTTGCAGAACTATGTCTCCTATTAGTCAGAAATGCTCCAGTAGGCATAAATTTTATTAATAATTGCTACAAATATTGTTACTAATCTTTTCTTATTTGGCTTACCAAAAGAGACTTTAAATGATAAAAATAAACAGAACAATCTCCTTGTATTTTCAGTCCGTATGAAACTTTAATATGTTGACCTTTAACCATTAAAATAGGAGTGGGGGATGGGGAGAATGTACATGGCCTTCACTTATTGCAGCTTTTGATTATTTTTTACACTTAACCAAAAGCATTCTTCACATTTATCAATCATACTTCCAAACGCAGTCATATCTTTGATTAGTAATTTCTCTCTACAAGCATAACCTTTGCCAATTGATGTAATTTTAATATATATATATGTATGTACACATATGTACATTTACCTCCCTTCAGCACACACAGAGGCAAACATAAATGAATAAAAAGAAGAAAATCAAATTTTAGATCAAGCAAGTAAACTCATGATTATTCCAGTCCTGAGAGAATCCTTAGAAACAATGTAGACAATAGGAAATTTGGGTAAAAGATCAAGTTTTGAATAGAAAAAAATAATAATAAAATAAAATAAAACTAAAATTTAATTTTGATTAACAAAACAGTCATGACAACTGTCTTAGCTAAACCGAAACAAATTTTCATTTGGTTTGCCTCTTATTTTTTGTTTCCTTTTAAATAAAATTTTGAAGTGATATAATGAGTTGACATAATCACAGACACTACTGTTCTGTAACATATTTTTAGTCTCATTGAACACAGACATTCTCAAAATCATTCAGACTTTGTTTTTAATTTCCTCTTTTTTTTTTCCTTGTTGGCAGTATAATGCAGTTTACATTTCGATGAAATGGTAGTGTTGGGTGTAATACTTGTCTGAATCCATTTATTTACTGACTAGAACTGAAGAAAATATAATATGTACTATGGAAAAACAGAATATAATTCATTATTCATTGTTGACACTGAGCCTCCCCAAAATCAACCAGTCACTAACCATTTTCAATTATAGCTAGTAATTATGATAATGTTTTCCATGACACCTAAGGTGCTACAGGTGCTAAAATGTTTTTAAGTTATACATTTATGAATAACCTAACTCATGTCCTCTTTCTAAAGAAACAAAATATTCTATTGTGAAGGAAAGACCAACAATAACTATAAGTATGTTACTTCTTTCCCTTTAAGAACTCTCTATTTTTGCTGTGAAAAAAAACTCAGAACCCCAGGTGTAATTATTTAATCCAAACACATTCATTTTTACAATGGAATATAATAAATGTACAAAACAATATTATATCCATATATTACAGAAACACACATGTTGGCGTATTAATGAGCTACTGCATTAGACCCTGAATCAATCATAGGAGAGTAAGCAGAAGACTGCTGTAAACACTGTGACTGGAAAATTTATTTGACAGGACTTTCAACATGTCAGGTAAGAAGCAATTAATATATCAAAACAACTAATTTCTGATGCAGGTTCCAAAGCTACATTGCAAAATCAAAATCTATCATGTCTGCACACATTAAATTATTCTTTGATAATTCCAAATGCATATAATCCCTGTCCCTTCTCAAAAACCTAATGTTCCAATAAGGAAATAAGTCTGATGGAAACCCTGTTTTATAAACATAGCTTTAAGAATAAAAAATAAATGCATGGTATGTATGGACAGCATACCACTCAAAGAAGCAATTTTCACCAACAGCAAAAGACAGAAAACCTAGGACTAATGAGGGAAGTTTGACTGCATGCAATCCTGAATCCACAGGTGATAGCACAATTTAACCTTCTAAAGTAAGAGAGAGACTTGCAAAGGGTATTTTGCCTTTACAGTTCTAATGAGCTTCACAAATTATTTTCCTTTCTATTCAACAAGCTATTTCCACATTAACGTTTTCCATAAACTTGTTTTGAGATTCTGAGATGAACTGCCCATCCTACCACAAAGGATATATTTTGTTAAGGACTTAAACATGTATATGATTTTAAACATGGGTCACTTCAAGCATGGCACATCTGTCTCATGCTTGAAATGACTTGTGTTTTAAGAACCGTAATGAACTGTAATCTAAATAGGCAAATCTGAGCATAAATGAAAACAGAGAAATGCACACAACTGTATTATGTACTTAATCCTATTTAAAAGTTTTAAACTGTACTACAGTCAATCGTTTTCTCAGGTCTGTCAGTTTTCTAGGCATGCTGTTGAACAATAATTAAACCATCCTGATGAGTTTTCATTGAAAGTAAGAAAACTCAACAGAGTTTTCGTCATGTACTTACACACCAATCCAGAGAGACCTTTTTTTTTTCACTTTTCAGGTAATATAATTAAGGAAAGTGACATCTTTGTTAGATGTCACCGTATGTTTTTATAAGCCACTTACCAGTGTGGTAAAGATATAGTGATAGTATTCTGTCATCATTCCCATAGCTAAAGCCTTAAAAAAATAAACAAAAGATTAATGTTTCTGAGGACACACAATCCATTTTTATCACACTTACATGGTAAATGAAAAGCTGCAGAAGAACACTACTGGGATCAGACTACAGGGTTGGAATTGTACTAAAATTAGGTCAAGCAAGTCATTTCCTAGCAGTTAGAGCAGATTACTGACTATTAAAGGAATTTATGAAGCAGATCTTCTGATAGAAAGATTATTAGACTGTTTAGTGTAGTAAATGTGAAAGAGGTTTATAGTTTTACATACTAATGGGTGCATTAAGTTGCCACACAAATTTTCGGTTGACAATATTTTCATCCATTATTGAACCCTCCCCTTAAAAAGAATAACCTAACAGGATATGTTTTCTCTATTTTGATGAACAATATTGTGCATTTAAAACAAGGACCCAAGCTTATGCTTTGGATGTACATTTTTCCAACCATGAAAGAAAATACTCCTGATTCAAAGTTTCACTAGCAGAATACATAGTAACTTCATCTGTCTTGCTAACTTTGCATTATCAAACAGTTACTGATCAACTGTGCATTTTAAAACTTCATACTTTTTGTTAACAGTATAAGAATAAATATTTGTAGATATGCTTTTAAAGTAATAAGCTAGGGATGTCTCATCACTATTTATTACAGACAGTTTCACCCGAAAAGCAGATACAGATTAACAATATCCTCTTACTCTGCTCAGAAGCAACAATAGTCTAGTATGATTTATGAAAGCATTTAAGTACCTATAGTAATTTTTACTTAATTTTAGCACTGTTTAAAAAAAAAAAAAAAAACAATAACAACAACAACAACAAAACCATACAAATAAGGAATATTCTCTTCCTTTCCAAGAATTACAAACAGAATTCTTTGCCAAGTTTCTACCAGTTACACCTCCTTAAATGCACTGATGGCAATAATTATACAATTGTCACAATAGCAGAATCTGTATACAAAAGAATTATTGGTTTTGAAGACAGTGAGAGCTTTTTTACTTGCAACATTGTCTGAGAAAATGACTAGTCTGTATGTTCTTTTCCAAATAAAAGTGAAAAGCTAAAACAAATTTGAAAAGGCAGCTGCAGATCAGGTTTTTTATCTTTGACAAGACTGGAAAAGTGTTGTTACAGTTTTTGCCAAAGGATGTCTTTACCTGTATATAGAACTGTAGTATAGTCTACCAACAGCAATTTAAATTCTGCTTAACACAGGAAAACCATTATCTCATGAGAAATATCACAACTTCATTAGAAACCGTATAACACCAAACACAGCTAGCTTTTAAAAAATAAATAAATAAATAAATAATAAATTGCTTTTAAATCAAGCTAAGATATCTTTTTCCCTATACCTAAAATGCTTGTAGCCATCTGTACCTTATCTGCTTATAAGGGGACTTTCATTCTCCAAACAATCTCTCCACAAGAATATTCGTGATTCTGCTATGTTCTGGTATAGTCTCTTTTCCAGGTTTTTTTTCTCTCACTTTCCTCACTTTTCAAAAGACATCAATCCTTTTTCCTCTTGAAAACATTGTCAATTCTCTGCCTTCGTTATTCCAGTGCTTCCACTATCTATTTAAATATTGTCTTCCATCCCTGTTTCCCTGGTGATGCAGTTACCACTGATATTTGTCTTGATTTAATTATGTGGTCTGAATGGTGGGAATTTCTTTTCCATTTCATAATGTATTTTTGACCAGAAAACAGTAATTGTCTTTTCACTGGCCTCTCAAAGTACTGTTTTTTCTATATTTCCAACCTGTTTTTATTCCAGCCAACTTCATTCTTAATCCTTCCAACCCCTCCCAAAATGAAATTCCTTCTCATGTCTCCCCAAGTTCATATCTCCATTTCTCCCCCCAAAAAAATGATTAATTCTTGGTTTGCAAATGAATCTTTATATAAAGACTTTTTTTTTATATTAACATTTTTAGTAAACACCTGTACACAGTGCTTTTGGAATTATATCTCTAAATAACAAATTATCTTAACATACTTTTTGTCAATTTTGATAGCAGGAGCTCATACTCAGCTGCAGAATTACCAATTTTAGACATACTTAAAACATTGCAATATTGGTGCTGGATGGAAAATTTCAAGATTACAGACATTGTAAAAAGATCTAAACACTCATGAAAGAATTGTTCATTTAACTTCTTTCTATAACCTTTAGGATGAGCAGAGAGGCTTGATAAAACAGCTTATAATTTGATTTAAAGAAATTGAATGCCCATTGTTGAGTCTTGGGACATGATTAATTACAGAATGCTTTTTATTTTCTTCCTCATTCCTATAATATTTTTATTTTCTTCTCCTATTTTTTTCACAATGTTTTATATTTTGAAAGAAAAATTTCGTTTCACCTGAAATATACTAGGTGCAGTATAAGTACATTGATGGAGTTATTTTTAGTACTGCAGCTTTATACTGCCTTTAATACATATTTTCCATCTGCATTTTTAAGATGTTAAAATAATTAAATATACATTTAATGATTTGGACTAAACAATTGAATTAATTAGGCTGGTTTACGTTAAGTGAAGAGCAAAAACCACTAGCAGATATTCAAGTGACTAAGAATTAATAAGAGTATTTTAATCAATGCACAATAAAGTAACAAATGATAGTATGCATGTATGTTTACTATCATGTTTAATTGCACCCAAAACAGTACCCCGAAGTACCTTTAAATGAGAGACTTTTTTTTTTTTTTTCAAATCTTAGAGGTTGTATTTACTTGGTTTTTCAAACTAAATCATTCAGTATGATAGCAAACAGAATATAAATATGAATTAAAGTCACTAAAAGCTGTGCATTAGAAATGTACTATATTGTTTTGTTTTAGGTATTTTTCCTATCATTATTGCAAGTTATAGCTCAATAAAAAAAAAAAAAAGGAAAGAAAAACAGCATCTGAGGAATTCTCAGTCTTTAGAGCTCACTCACTAAACTAAAGGAGATACACAAAGGCATGCATTTTTGCACACTTCATTGTTACAGTAAGCTTTTTTATGAGCTACATCCTTCGTACACCGCTGTATCACCACCTTTTCTTGGAAGACACCACTGGAATCTGATTCTGCAATATAAAGACTGCAAGTATTTGGGATTCTGCTGTATCTTGCCTACTCATCTTACTTATATGCAGCAGAGCAAACACTTGAAAGCATCTATCCAAATGTTCAGATTCTTTACAGTGCTATTAGCAGTGTAGGAGAATATGGTTCTAAATATATCTTTTAGTTCTATCCTTCCAGTGGATCGCAATGTGTTCATTTGGTAATATACTATTCAAATATCACTACCTGATTAAAAGCCCACAACTTAGAAGCTTCAACTGGAAAAAAGAAAAAAAAAATCATTTTACAAAACAAATCTAAACAAGCTTTTAAAACCATGGTTTTAATCAATTCCCCAAAATACCAGTTCTTCATAGTTGCAACACTGACACATCTTATGGTGCATCTTTCCCCTGTGAAGTGCATTGTAAAATACCTTTTGCCCACACATGGAACAATCAGTTTCTTTAAAAAGAAAGAGAAAAGAAAAAAAAAAAAAGCCATCATGAAAGCAGCTACCATTAGAGTCACCAGTAAAATTATCTCTGAAAGCCTTGGCTGATTTTCAGCTAGGCCTCAGTAAAACTAACATGCACTTCTACTGCTTGTTAAATGCCATTAAGACTGGATATTATTTTCATTTATTAGGGATGAAGAAGATTAGGCTATCTAAAGCAAAATGAGGATTACCTGTTTTAGGATGCCTGCTGCCATTTCATGGCTGCAGTCAAAGATTACATGGAATTCCTTGCCTCTTTTCATCTCCTTTAGCAATGGCTTTGCATCTTTCGTGTCAGCTGGTAACTGACGGATTTTTAGTCTCAGGTTGTACCGTGACGGAGCCTTGATGAGCTCTTGTAATCGAATAAGGCCTTAAAGAAAATAGAGGAGTCAAAGGAAAAGAAAATTATCAAAACAAGAACCTGATTTGCTAGCAGGACAACTTACTACAAACATTCAAAATTTTCTGATTTTCTCTCCCTTCTCAATAGGCTGCCACTGATACACAGAAAAGTATCAAAAAAAAAAAAAGGTGTCTGCACTCCCAGTACTTTCTTATCACACATCTTTCTTCTACCTTAATATTAACAGACAGTAAGCAGCCTCAGTTAGGATTACATTACAAACGACAAATCTTCCTTCATGGAATTATGATATTCCTCTTCAAAGAATGTATATAATTATTTTACTTCAGTTAAAGTCATAGATCAGACTAAGAATTTGTGATCTGACTAGCCAGTCTCCTAACTAATCTATCAGGTTTACATACAAAGTTGTGGATCACTTCAGCATTGTAGAACATTCTTGGATAATCCAAATGATAGTACTAACTGAATTTATCTGTTTTGTTTATACAGGTAACAAAACATATATGCAGCAGCAAAGAAAATGACTAAATGACTTATGTCATTGCATTCTTCTTCAATACTTCACAATCCCATTTTGAATTATTTAATGTTTACTATGGAAGTAGATGCAGAAACATTTTTCCAAAAATCTTGCTGTTCACAGCAGCACACCAGTGCATGGTGTGGTGTACATATCATTGACTGGTCTGTGACCAATAGTGCATATTAGGTTGTTGAACTGTCTTAGAATGACAGGGTAAAGACTGCCTCCTACGAAGCAGCAGCTTATTTTAACATCAGCAAAACAGATGTATTTTGCTGTGCTAACTTCCTTCTTACATTAGAGGATACTATATTTACTGGCAGTAACAAGGCTTACTGCTCACCATTACATTTCCTGAACACATATAATACAATGGACTGTCAAAAAATGGAATCTCTTCTTAGAATTTCATTTACAGCAGGGTCATGGCCTAAATTAAGTGTTTCTAAAATTTGAAATAGCTCACTTAACTTCATCAAAAAATATTAATAGAAATTACTTATTATTATTTACTTATCACAGGCACATTGTATAAAAATATATATAGTATTTTATCTCTAAATATTCTTCCTGGTTACAATTGGATGTCAAAGTTGATGTCAAGACATCAACTGTCTTGATTTCAGGAAAATATTTAATGTAACATGGAAGTATACTACAGCATCCACAAGAATTTTTTATAACCTCTTCTATACAGAAGATTTACTTCTGTTTTGTATATAGTCTTTTTCCAACATAAGTGTTTGTTTAACAACATAACACTGAGAGATTTGAACAACAAAATACTTCTGTGATGTTTTGTTATGATACTTTTAGATTGTAAAAATCATAGCTCTAATCATTTCCAGCAGAATCAGACCAGTAGAGAATATATCTGAAAGATAATGTCAGTCACCTCTATTTAATCATCCCTCCTTTTTTGACCCTGCAGAAGATCCACATTACTTCTCAACAGTTGCTGCTGAAATTAACTGGAACAGAAATTATAGCTTACTATACAAAACTTTTCTAAACTAAGATTGCAGGTGTGGAGATCCAGCAGAGGAATCCAGTAGGTCTCTCAGGTTCAGAGGCAGAGTGAGGAAGGCTGTAGGACATTCTGAATCCATACAAAATTTTAAGTAGTCTATACAAATGCATTCTTGCTTGAGGGGTTTATGATGGGGCAGAAACAGTAGCTCCTAGTGCAACGGAGTACTAGCATAGCTCTGGGATAGATGGGTAGTAATTCCCTGAGGACAATCTTGCTGTGCAATCAATGTAAGAAATTTTTCTTCACTCCCAGGTCTGTGTCACGGATACAATATCTCATATTCACCACATTTTTTTTTGGTAACACTCCTAGCACACACACACACATTGTTCAAACTGAGACAACTGTTATTTAACTATTATTAACTATTTAACTGTTAGTTAAATTATCTTCCAAATTTCCATCTTCTATGAAACATTTCTATAGGAACTTCATTACTTCAAGTATTGTGAAAAAATAAATCCTGTAAGTCAGTATGTGCTGATTATCTTCCTTATAAAGTTATGATGTGAAATAACGATAGCATTTTTTCTACATAAGTGTATGCCAAAATTTTAAGGTTAGAGCAAAATGTTTTAGCTCAAGAGGGGATAAAAAATAATTCCATGTTCCATATTATTTTTGTTTGCTACGAAAAGCCAACTGGAAACTTTTTAACTAAAATAATTTAACTCATATTGCATTATATTGGGCATGTCTAATTTTAGATTTATCTGGCTTTACTTACTTTATTTTGTTTTGTTTGTCCTGCTTTGAAAAT
Source organism: Anser anser (assembly GCF_964211835.1). Classification (NCBI taxonomy): domain Eukaryota; kingdom Metazoa; phylum Chordata; class Aves; order Anseriformes; family Anatidae; genus Anser; species Anser anser. The sequence goes on along the minus strand of NC_139722.1, from coordinate 46,010,159 downwards.
GAAATAAAAGCCAACATTAAAAAATTCACAGAAATTTCTTATTGGCTATCTCTAGTAGAGGTCCTGAGGGCAGAACAGATATGGAAACTGAAGAACTTTCTCACGACTAGAACTGGTCCATGCTTGCTAAGACAAAAAGAAGTAATAGCTAGAATGTATGTGACCTCTGAGAAAATGGTAGTTATGAGCCCACACGGTTGTGAAAACAGTACTTTTAGTAACTATAATTCAAATAAAAAAACTTGCCATATTTACCTCAAATGTCATGATGGTATTACAGAAAATGAATTAATGTATTTAATGGAAGCTTAAATGGGTTTAATACTTGATTTCTAAATGACCTTGATAAATACGCTTAAAAGCCATCTTGAGGAGGTGTTTTTTTCTTTAGCTGAAAAGCTTATCCATCTACTACAAATTACCTTCATTTTCTGATGACCTAGAACAACTGTTTGAAAGTAAAACTTTGACAAACAAAATCTAGCATACACCACTGTCCTTATTAAGACTATCAAAAAAAAAAACAACAGACAATAACATGCCAACAAAAACACTTAGGATTGTCCCCAAGCCTTTCCCAGTTCCTTGAGACTAAGAAAGAAACTGGATTGTTCCATTATCTATACTGTTTTCCTCAAAAAAATAAGATCTATGGAATGTACAGAAAAAATGACAGCTATCTGAAAAATAAATATTAGTTGCCAAAATATGCTAAGAGAGATTGAAGATAGGAGATTCAGAAGTGCATCACTGCTTGAGTCTTAAATTGAAGCAGTGATTATAAAATATGCAGCTGTCCAAATTGAGGAAAATTTCAAATTGCATCTCAACCACACAGTTGTTGGATAACAGCATGATGAATTTTTCCTCAGGATCTCTGCAATCTTAAATACATTTGTCTTTTTTTGTGTATGTGTGGTGGTTTTTTGTTGTTGTTTTTTGTTTCCCCCAAATGAATCAAATTTTATTTCATTCAGGAGGCCAGGAATAAATAAAGTATTGTAGACTACTCTTAAGTGCACTGTTATCAAAATCTGCAGCTGGAGTTGCTTACTGGAAGACAAACAGACACTTGTTATTATAATGGTTACGGCAGCTATCTTAGAGAGGAAACACCTGGGCTTTAGTCCTTGTTCTCATATTTCTATACTGAATCACTTTTCAACAGCAAAGGACAAAAAAAAAAAAAAAAAAAAAAACAAACTTTATTCCACTTTGCAGTTATCTGGAGTCGGAACAACTCCAGAACAAAACTTATGTTTATGGAAACAACTATGAAATTAAGTTGATTGTATAAGTTACTGAAGTGATTCATGATGTTTAAGTTTTCTATAGAAGTAGCAAATGCAGTGTTTTTCATATACCAATGTTTAAAAGGAAATCTGATTGTTTTTTCTTGACTGTGAACTGTTCCTTTTGAGCATCGTTTATTTAGAAGGGCAAAATGCCTAACTTGTATGTCTTACTTATACTTGAAGGTGTTACATCAATTGCACAAGTTGAAGACAGGAGAAACAGTTAAGATTGTCAAGAAATGGTAAAATGGGATGGAAAGAAGCGGAAAAGGGCATCTAGTTTTCTCTGTTGCAAGCCCATAGGTTCCAAAATTTTAGTAAACAAAAATAGGACATTCTAAACTGACAGATCCCTTGGTCTATCCCCATTTCTTGCACCAATACAATTGCTACCTTTTAGAACTTTGGTCTTTTACTGTAAGGCCCAAGGTTTGTTACAGAATGGTGAGAAGTTTTTTACGGCCTACAGGAGCTTACAATACTCCTGTGAATTTAACATATACTGTATGGCTGACAGAGACTGCTGCAGGTGAGAGTCAATACTTCAAATAGTTTCTTCCAAACTACCTTTGTTGTGTTTCAGAGCACTACCCACGATGGCGAGCCAAGCGCACACCATTTCATGTTCTCCTCAAGACCCTAACTGGACAGTTCAAGAATTAAAAAAGTCCTCCTCTTCATAGGTCTTGCCATGATCAGGCTTCCCCAGAGGAAGAAAAAATCCCATCAAAATTTAAAACAGATGATTACAGATTTACCAAGGCAATTAAATACCATCAAGGGGAGCATTCTAATAAGTATAGTATCTGCTTTCTAGATTACCCATGTATCTGAGAGAGAAGTGATGAGCAATAAACAAAGCACCACATTGGGAAAGCAGTGCAGAAGCAGCAGAAACTACTGAACATCAGAACAGGGGGAAGAAAACCTGCAAATGCACACCTCTGTAGTTCACTGATCAGACCTCAGTGCTGGAGTAGAACAGGGGTGCATGAAAACAAATGAATTAAGTATTTATTTCTTCATAACTGTCAGGACACAAACTCCAACCAATGAACTTTCTCTAAACATATTTTAAAGATAAAGGAAGTTTGGGACATAGTATTCTTGCTCACAGCTTTTAAGCATATTTAATTCTAGTAAGAGTTACAGTTAACACATTCTTCCATTCTTATGACTTTGACATACATTTTTCATTGCAATTCCTGCCACTAGTAATATTTATTAAGTTCAGATTAATTAGGTAGGGCACAAAACATATTCCAGTCTACCAACTTTGGTAGTTCACTGGGCCATCTGCTACAAGGAGTATTTGTTCATCCTCCTCCACACTTTAATCAACAAATCCACGCTGGCACAAATTCAACAGCTCCAGTTTGTAAGGCTCCCTTGGGCACGTTGTCAAAAAGCAAAACCCTTGGGCAAGGCAGGGCAGTGGCCTTCATTGCAGGCCCCCTGTGCACAGTACATGGTGGGACAGACAGTGATGGTGACATTGTGCCATGACCGCTGCCACTCACTACAGAGGAATGCCTCACAAAACAAAATCCACATCATGATGAACATACCAGTGTCTGGTGCTTTTATTTCTAGGTAAGAGCTCCAATGGGGTGAAGTGCTGAGAAGCAGCATGTCCTCACTCAGGCAGTGCTGGGAACTGAGACTGGCTAAATATTTTGCAGGTCTGGCTCTGACTTCAAAAGCAGACTCTTGTAAATATAATTCAAAGGCTGTAAGTTTCCTTCTATATTGCATCTAGTATATAAAGCTTAGGAGGAAAACAAGCAAGGTCTATTTTTTTTCTAGAAAAGCCGCCCTGAATTCCCTCAGTGAAAACGGCAGAATTAACAAGAAAAACAAAAACATGCACGCTCTTTACATTTTCTTCTCCATTATGCTTGGGTGAAGGCACCAGAGTTGAAATATGTTGGAGATTACTGTTCATATGAGGTACAAATTACAGCAGGGCCCAGTGTGGGGCCACACCATGACCTGCCAGTGGCGGTCACAACCAGCTCCAGCCATCCCCAAGCCAACGCAAACAACACTGAGAAGTCCTACCAGGTGCCAAGGAAGGCAGCGTGGCTCAAAGGGATCAGGGAAAGAAAATAGCAGCCATTCAGGGCTGAAGACCCGCTCCTGGGGAGAGGCAGCTCTGTGCCATAGGGCAGCCCAGCTGAGGGGAAGGAAGGCCGCGGCGTTGGGCACGCCTGCGCCAGAACTTCTCTGAGGGACTGTGGCCCAGGGTGACAGAAAAAGACATTACACACAAAGCAGCAGGAAACTGTTACACAAAACAACCCTCCCAGGTTAAATGTTGATGGACTTTGTGTAACTAGTGGTAAAAATTCACAATTTTCTTTTGGCCTAAGGCGGGGAAATATAGGTATTACACATAATCCTTTAGTTCAGTAGCAAAATCCTTGGTTAGAAGTTTGTTTTTAAAAGTAATTAAGTAAAACCCCTGACTTTAGATTGCTTTGCCTGCAGTGCTTTCCAACCATTCTGAAATTAATGCTTTCCCCTTCTTTTCTAGGTTAGATATTGAGCAGAAGGGAATTATTCATTACTAAATGAAAACAGAAGCACTGAAAAGATAACATAAAAAAACAAGGTCCTGCACGTGAAAAACAACACCTGGATCAAACTGTTGACTAACTCCTGACTGTCACTTATCTTCTCTTTTTCCCCTCTGCACCCAGATATCCAGAAAAATGTTAGAACTGGTGCTATCAATAATATCAAAATAATACATGCTTCAGAAATAAATGGGCAACCCATATATGATACAAATAAATTCTGCCACTGTCGTTATAGTAACACTCTATGTTTCCAGCTCAATTTTCAACAGCTGTAAGACATCATACATTTACGAGTTTCTTCAGTAGAGTTAATGTCTTTCAGTAACAACTGGAGCTCTAGCTTATTTAGTCTATTTAGCATATAGTCCTGAATACATCAGGCAATGCCAGACAAATTCTTTGTCTGCTTTTTTCCGATGTTGCCAAAATTTCTTCTGCATTTTCCACTTTTTTTTTTTTTTTTCCTTTTCCCTCATGATGATATGGTCCTTTTGGATGATTCAGACTCCTGAGAGTCAAGGAGGACTGCTTCTTCCTACGGTGTTCAGTCATCTCTGGGATTCCACTTTTACTCTCTGCATATGGCTAGGAACCAAAGTAGTCCTAGGTCAAACAAGAGTGGAGTATTATATATTAGCTGTAAGTTTTTGAACTACTGTTAATCCAAAACTAATCTTCAGTTCTGTTGTCCATGGACAATTTGGTTATTCAGGATAAAAGCAGTGAGCTATCACACACTGAGAAAAAAGGTTTCTGGATAAGCAACAGACAGTTTCAAGAGGGCAGGTACGCAGCTTGTGTAGCTAATCAGAAAAAGAAGTACCAGTGCCTCCAAAGAAAGGAGAAACATCACACGAGAACTACAAGGATAGTGAAACTAAGGACAAAATAAATCCTTAGTTTCACCATGATTTTTAGGAAATATCTGTCTATTTTAGCCTGAAATACTTTCAATACAGTTGATTTATAATATAAAATAAAATATAGCCCTCAGATGAAATGCAAACCTCTTATTTTATTAGTATTACAGAAACCCAGTGTAATTAATAATAATAAAAACAATAATCGTGTGGACAGGCTCCTAAACAAATCTAGTTTTCAACAGTATAGAAATAGTTGCTGTATTTTGGGAATGTACTTCCTGCAGTTTCTTTCACCATGGACACCTTTTTCCTCTCCCTTTAAACTCTCAATCCCTTCTTTAACCAGCCACTGTGATAGAGTCTTACCTCTGAATGGCTGGGAAGAATGCGGTGTGAGTAACTCTTTTCAGAAGCTGCCATCAATTCATCTTTAAGGAGAATCCTGAAGGAGCAGTTTGTGAGCTCTCCAGCTGGCATCTTCCTCCAAAGAGATCAATCACATTACCTCTTAGACACGTTAAACTTCAACCAGTCCAGGAAGCAAGAGCACCAAGTTTGTTTTAAAACCTGTGTCTCCAGCTCAGCAGTCTTGCAAGCCATTGCTATGCCACCTGGCCTGCTCATCAAACTATTTATCATTTCCATTAATGCTGCCTTTGTGCTGTACAGGAAGAATGCAAGCAAATGCGCTTTGCAGTAGGCTGAACAGATGAACCTTTTTCTGTACAAAAGAACAGTAATGCTCTTTTAAATGCTACCCCTATCTTCAGAATCTCAAAAAGTCAAAAAATAATAATATATTGCTTTGTTGAGCTACCAGAATATTTTCTCTATTTTAAGCAAGTTGTTTCCTCTCACACCTCTCTGTACCCTTCTTCTCTCCAGATGCCCCTCTGTCAATTTTTCTGATTATGTCTCAGAAAAATATCGCGTGTTGGACTTTGAAAGGAGTATGGTTAGGAGGGAGGAGAACGCCAATTTCTTGGTCATTGGTAACAAGCTTCAAATACACCAGAACAGTTCACTGCTATAAAGTGATTCACAGATATTGAACATCTTGAAAATATTACCCATGAACTCTCAAGATTAGTTATAACATCTTCAAGCTCTATTAAAAAAAAAAAAAAAAAAAAAAAAAAAAAAAAAACCTCTAGTGAAAGGGTTTTAAAAAAAAAAAAGAAATTGCACCTGCTAGCAGGACTACATGAACAGTGGACTGTCTTCTGTTCTTTGGATATAACAGCATAATACAGAAAAAAAAAATCATTAAAAAAAATACAGGGAAAATACAAATGAAGGGAAAATACAGTTTGATTTATTTATATTATACAGTCTCATTTACTCATATTTAGCCTTTTTTACTACATTAAGATCACTTTACCCAATGCTAAAAGAGTAAAACAACCTTAAATTTGTCATCAGTTATATTTAAAACTACTTAAGTACAGTATCAAAATGGTGTAAAGTGTTCTTAATGGAAAATAAGCTTTAAGGAAAAAATCTAGAAATACATAATCCAGAAAAATTTATCTCCATACTGTAAGCATAATTAATACATTAATAATCCTTATTAACAGCTTTAGAGTTGAACATTTTAGCATGATTTTTCAGTCTTATAGTTGAAGAATTAGAGAACAATCAGAATATTATGCATGTGTGCTATATGTATTTTTTATTAATTTTGATTCCTAACAGAAAAAAAAAAAAAAGATAGCACTATAACAGAAAAAAAAAAAAGTATCTGTAACTGATTTCAGTAGCAGTTTTGCCAAAGTTAATTATATTTAACAAACCCTTTCTCAGGGAGTATGGCTGTTCTGTTTAGATTAACTTCAAATGAAAATTTAGAAATTAGATTTATTAGGGCAAGCCAAGATGCACTAATAATCCATGATAATATTAGTATGTGCCAGAATGAATTCTGGAGGTCTCTTTGGATGAAAACAACACTTCCTTCTGGGAGAAAAATTTTAGATGTACTCGGCTCTACAGTGCTGAGTTCCCTGTATTTACTCTCTTATCAAAGCCCAAAAGTGATCTGCCAGCACCAAGTCTTCTTCAGAGTTGCAGAAGAATTCCTGTGTGTAAATCTAACTACTCTTAGACTATGTCAACATGTTTTCTCATATGTTGATGAATTCATTCCAAGCTTCACTCTCCCCATATATGGTCTTTCAGTTATACAAACACACTTAAAGAAGGTACAGTGCTTCTAATTCAGCAGTTTATTAATAATTTGGTTTTGTTTTCTGTTTTTGTTTTCTTTTGGAGGGGAGGTGTTTAATAGGAAATCACAGAATCATAGAATATCCCGGGTTGGAAGGGACCCACAATCACCATCAAGTCCAGCTCCTGGCTCCACCCAGCTCCCTTCTCAAAATCAAACCATTTATATTACTTTTGAGCATATTACTAGAAAAGATTTAGTAACACTGAAAAACTTTTTTTTTTTTTTTGTCACCCAGTATGACGGTACAAATAAAAGATATGCTACTTTCAAGTGAAAACATTTTTCAAAAGTTTTCTCTTGGATGGAGCCATGCCATTAATCACAGAATGCTTTTCAGTTTAGCTGGCTAGTTCAGTAGGCTTAGGGTTAAAAATCACTTAAGAAAACCAGGGATCTAGGTTTAACTCCAGCAGTCAGAGTTCCACTGTAATACTTCACAGATCACTTAGTTTTTCTGTCTTGGATCTTACCATCTGAATGTTGAATCCATATTTATTGCTGTTTCAGCATAACCAGATGCAACTGAAGTACAATACAATAATAGGATTTATTGTTTTCCTGAAATGTGCACTTCAGAGCATGTGTATGCATACATATGTTTTATAGTTAGTTTCAAATAGCTGATCCAATTCAGCCTCTTTCCAGTAACAATTCTCTTCTAATGACTTTTCAGCACCATGGTGAAAAAGCCTTAGACCCCATCACACACACTTCCACAGGAGGGAATCAACGCACTGTTCAAGTTCAGAGGAGGTCTTTAGTTCATGGAAAGGTCTTGGTCACTGAAAGAAGATGAAGAAAATGATTTATTTTTTTTCTTACCCCCAGAGTACTTATCAGCTGCAGCATACAGCAGCTAAAAACAGAGGACTGTTCATTCCTTCCCTCACCTCTACACTTAGTGTGTGAAAATAAAAGCAAAAAAATACATCATTGAAGAAAATGTTGAAAATGAAGAAAACATTGACTTCTATTTTAGATTTGCCATGTTTTTCTAGTGTTGCTATCCAGCAACATATATGACATTTCTCTACATATGTGGCTCTATTATGATATGACTGATTTGAAATACCACTGTTACTCAGTTTTGTAGTTGTGAAAGGAACACATTCTGAAAGCTTTATTTTCAGTGTGATGATAATGATAGCAATGATAATTAACAGTACTGGGTAATTCAAAAGAATTCTTATAATATGAGGAAGTATGATCTCTCAAGTGGCTGACATCTATGAGTAGTGCAGTTGAGGATGAGTAAAAGAGATCTACTACAGTCAAAGGACAAAACAACTTTTATCAAAGCTGTAAGAATCAGTGTAAAATGAAGCAGAAGGGTAAGTTCAGCAATTTCCAGCCATACCATAGAAATATCACTAATGCATCAAACTATAACAAACTAAATAAGAAATAATATCTACTAGAAATTGGGATAGACTTGGTTTGAAAAGAAGCACAAATAAACACTCTAAACTGGAATTATGCTAGGTAAGCACATTTATTCTCGGAAACAAAAGCAGTTATTCTTTGCACTACAAAAGTTGATAAAAGTGCAAGAGAGAAAAACACTCTAGGAATGAAGCTAAAATAGATTATTTGATCTGAGACTGATGTAGAGCAATTTACAAAGGGCTTGACATCTCAAGTGCATTTCACAGTGTTCCTCCAGCCAGAGACAAAATATGTAATAGTGTTATAGAGGTGGAAACATACTTAAATTTGGGTAAATCTGAGATGTTTATAATTATGCCACATGCAAAATGTGAGATTATGTCTCCATTTTCCTGTTTTCATTTTTCAGTTAAATTGACTTGCCTTTCACATATTTTCTCTATTTGAAAATGATGAATAAAATGTACCACTGCTCAACAAAACAAGCAACAATAATTTTGATCATAAATTCACTAGCCAATTTTATATGATTTAAATTCTTAAGTTTATTCAAACCCACAAATATCATTTAGAGTGTGTTCACTGACAGTCCAATTTCTGGAAATATGGCGTCCACTTGTGTTCCTTAGGTTAGTAGAAAAATTCTATGATGTACTTTATTTTTCTTTTTTATATTAAGACAAATACTGCATCTTGTTCCTGTAAATCCAAATTCAATTTCTGGCCAAAGAAGGGGGAGCCTCTGGTACATGTTTTCCCGAAAGATGAGTTGGACTCTTGCATTATGTTTAACATGATGACAGTTAATTTTCTTTTCAAACACTTAATTTAAATATCTATAGAATTATTCTCAAAGAACAACTACAGGTCCATTTACCAAAAAGAATAAGTGAATTTACTTTCTTTCTCTTCAGACAATAGCTAGAGCAATTCTTAACTTCCAAAATGTAAGAAGAATTTGAAAGTGAAATATTAACTTCACAGAATCCTCCTTACCTCTGATACTTGTATGTAGCACCAGAAAAGATATTTTTGATTTTTACTGAGCCAATAGTACAGGAACTTTCTTTAAAAAGAAAAACACCATACTAAGTAATCAGCTAAATCGAAATGCCACAATTAGGTTTAGCACAGACTTACTAATTATATTTTCACATGAAATTACTGTGCACAGTACTTGAAACACTCTGTACTGAAAAGATACTATGCAGTATGTAATCTGTCTGGAAAATATTTCCTTATTCTCCAAAAACAGATCAAAATTATTAGCAATATTAATTATTACAGCCCTACCAAATCTGAGTTTATTATGGAAGGACTAAAAAGCCCTTGTTCTCAATGAGAAGTTTCCATTAAATTGGGGGTGTCTTTATGCAAATGGAGTCCTTGTCTGACTCAGTGGCTCAGCAGATGTGGAGCAGAATTGCATGTCATTCCAGCTGATATGCATGAGAAGCCTGAAGTCTGCTTCGTTCCACATGGCAAATCTCTCTCTTTTAGATATTCATTCAGTTCACTCCATTAACAATATATTAAAAAAAAAAAAAAAAAAACTGATTATTAGTTTATAATGTACAAATTGAAATGCACAAAAATACTTACATTAAACATGCTGTGCTAAACTATCCTGTCCCACTCTGAATCTTTGATAAGACTTACATAAAAGTTTGCTTATTTCCAGACAGGATACCCACCCAGACTTTCAAGTACAACCAGTACTTCAAATTCTGTATGTGCTTCAAAGAGCTAGAATAAATGTTCTATAAAATTGCACAAGACGAAAGACAATATACACAAAAATCCACATAGGTATAGTTTTTATCTTACAGACAGCTAATGTAAGTCCAATTTGAGGAACCACTATCAATACAGTTACTTAGTAGTAATTTATATCATAGTATATCTGCACATTCAGTACAGACAGTCAGCATCAGCTTCACTCAAGTCAGAAGAGTCATCAGAGTAGCAGTGGAAATTGTCCTAGTAGTGACCTTAGGTGGTCACAATTGCTTGTCTTTTTCTTTTTGTCTACCAAAGGCAGTATGAAAATATTGCCACTCAGGGGAAGAAAAAAAAAAAAACTTTTAAGATGGCGATTCCACAGCCTTTCAAGGATATCTGTTCTTTAATTTCAACCTAAATGTTTCTAGCTAAACAATTTCAATGTCCCATTTACTATGCCATGAAACACAGGATAGGTTTTCTTGATTGTTTTTCCTTTGCAAGAAGTTTCATCCACTTCCCCTACACTAAACCTATGCCCATACACAAGAGGTTTTTGTAATATTTCTGATAGTGAAGCAATGCTTGGGTATGAACAATGGTTTATTATTGTGGAAGTACAAACAGAAAAATATACTGAATGCAATTGAAGAAAGTGAATGCCATTACAACTAGAATTTCTGCCAACAGAATTAGTTGGAGTCTAAAGCAAAAAAAGATTCAGGTCAGTTGATAGCTTCTTAAATACTACTGAAAGTCAATAAAACAAACCAACAGTTGCCAAGAGACCTTTATTGTCTCATTATTGTATTCATCATCAAATGTTTAACACAGCATTCTGAACATATTTTATTCCTTCTTTCTCATTCTGCTAAGGACAGACTTAGTTATGCAGATTTGTTTATAAAGGAAAACAGTTTTTCACATGAATTTAGGGGTTGCTCAATTTATTTACAGAGAAACAGAGATTTGAGCAGCCCTTTTCAGACCACCTCATTTTCTATCCTTCTTCATTTATATGACTGTTCTCTAAAGTTTCTTAAACACTTCTCATCTTTGGAGTGCACTATGTATATTATACATGGACAGAAATTTTCTTCCTGAGCTAAGATTTACTTTGAATCAGTAAATTTTTAATTTTTTTTTCAAGAACAAAATTTTGTCCTTAATCTTTCAGCAATGTTACTCACCTATGATCACCATACACCCATTTTCCCTAAGATATGTAATTTCTATTAGTATAAAGTTACAATAACTGCAAAGGAGAAAAAAAAAAAAAAAAGCAAGCCTCAAAATATCTGAAAATAAGATGCATGAAATACAGAAATAAGAAATTTGAATTTTAATACTGGTCTCAATAAGGAAATTCTAGTGTTTTTTTTAATAAAAATATCAACAAAATGGCATCTTTTTCTTTCATTTGAATTAAATTACTTGTTTCAATACTGAAGACCAAGAGAAAACATTTTTATTTCTGAAGTAATTTTTTTCTGGCTTTTGCTTAGACTTCTGTTCATAGATGCAACAGATTTTTGGTGTTTATAATCATTCACCCAAGACCAAAACAAATGTCAATTAAGAAAAAAAAATCAGAACCCTGTTTACATCAACTTGATCTGCATAAAGCATTAGTTGCCAATACAAGTTCCAGCATAATTTAAAAGGTCCAGAATCTAACCATTCATGTATACTTTGCTCTGGAGTTCTCTGGGATTCACAAACTTATTTGGAATTTATCTACTCTGTTATCTTTATCATAGAAATTGGAGCATGTACTTGAAATTTTAATATTTTGAAGAAGATAAATTACTGCTTAAATTGGTCAATTTAAACTATTATGACACGCAGCTGAAGAATATACTGTCATTTTCCCCCTTTTCTTTCCTAAAGACGATTGACTGTAGCAAATCTGTAAACTGAAATGATTTAATTAGCATCCAGGGACAGTTTAGTGGTATTTAATTAACAAATAGACCATAAGTTATTTTAAGAAAAATAAAATAAAATAAAATAAAAACTAACCAACCTCTGGTTACATCCTGCCAGTTCTTTTACGGGAAATTCTAGGTAAAAGGAACGTACTTTGCAGTTTAGATGGATCACAGGAAACAATACTTATCTTTAGACTAGCAAGAAAAATGTTCATGAGCCTGATTCCAATTTTTAATCTGTACAACAGATGGACTACATCAAAAAAGTCTCATGAGAGTTAAGATGAAGGGAGAAAAAAATCATAGAAGGAAGCAGAACATAGCTATTATTTGAAGCAAAAAAAAGTCAGTGCACTAGTGTTCAAACACAAATTCACAGAAAAAGACAAAATTTTCTTCCCTGAAAAAACAGGTTCATCTACCAACTGTCACAATGTCAACTCCCTAAGATAGTACCAAGACAGAAATCTTCATTATATTAATACCTTTGCATATTCTGTGATCATTTTTATTTTCATTACCTTATCCCAATTGTAACATTACTAAGACAAGATAGAATTAACCTTTCTAGCTTATTCATCTGTTTCATCCTATTTGTAGAGGCTCAACTCTTTCTCATTATGCTGTATTCAACCTGACCTTTGCTTTCTCTAGGGTCACTGATCATATCCCTTTAGAAACATCTCTGTCCCCATTTCAGCAGGACACCACTTCCAGTTTCTCATGTGCTTTCCTGCTTTCCTCATTACAGGCTCCTGAACCTGTGAGGCAGGTCTGATCAGCACAAGACAACTCAATATTCTGACTGGACTAGACTCCACAGCTTAACTTTCTCTGGCTTAGCCATTTCTGCATAATAAAAAGCTGAGGAGAGTCGGAAGAAGTGCCTAGTTCGTACCCCTAGGGTCCAATCTATGCATTAAAAGCAACTTGTTTATGGCTTTTCTTAAATTAGTAGCAAGATACACAGTGATTCCTCCACAGAGGATTCAGGGAGAGTACTTTGACTAGGGAAACAAACAAACCAGTAATAAATGTTCTTTGTGGTAATCATTTAGATGGGTGGATGTTTGCTGTTGTAAAGGGAGCCTGGGATTCCAAATTTCTCTTTTATTTAAAACTGGGCTCTAAACATGGATTGTCATGCTCTATACCACCTTCATCCTGTTACAATCAAATAACTGGCTTTCCTTCATGTAAGATTGCATGTACAGCAGATGCATACGGTAGGACACAATGGTGCTGTCAGAACAGTTGAAGTGTGCGCTTGAAGTATCAGTTTCCAGTGCATTCCTGGGAATGACACTACAGTGTCATGGGCTTTTACTGATTGCAGTGTCAAATAACCACACAGCTTTTTCCACTTGCTGAAGAAATACTGAAGGAATGAAGAACTTGTATACCTTTCCTCAGAATGGACCTACAGTCTTCTAAGAATTTGGCGTGTGTGCCACTCCTCAGTCTTGACTTAATGTTATCTTGAGAAGAATCCAGACATATGCATGCTTTCTACTTATATTTAAAGTATCATCTCTCCTTGTATCCATATTTATGAAGTAATAATAGGAATACATAATGTAAATTTGACACACACACAAAAAAAATTAACAATTAGCAACAATGTCCAAATTTAACTGCTATAGCAAAATATGATTGTCTTGAACAGGGTCCTTTTGGGAACTGTCCATTCAGAAGAAGAAAATCCATAATTCAAAAATTATCATAAAACAAGGCATGCATTTTCATCCTAAACAGCATTTCCAAAGGAGAATAAAATGTAGGTGATTAAAAGACAAACAAAGGAGGTGAAAATATGATATCCATCTTATATCAAGGAATTACTGACCAAATGAAGAAACATATAAAGTGATAAATGATTTGCCTCCATTGTCTTCAGTTTAATGAATTTGAAATTAATTCTTAATGGCATAAGGACTCTTACAATACTTAGTTTCAGCCAAAACTAACATGTTCAATTTCAGACACAGGTTCACAACTCAGCTTTGTCTTATCCCATGACTGGAGATAGTGTCTTTCTCAGATGAAGGAAGTACTTCCTTTCAAAAAGTTTCTTCCCTCCCCACCCCTCACCCCCCAAAAAAACATTTTGCAGCTGAACTATAAAAAGATTTAAACTTCGCTTTAAGACTGACAGTTTCTCATAGCTAAGAGTTGTTTCCATATGTACTTGAAAGGCAAATGATGCTGTGGACTTCCCAGCGGTGTGTCCTTCCTTTGAAATCTTTGAGTTGTCCAAAGGGGATGCTATTAAAAAAAAAGAAACTGACTGAGTTGTCCAAAGGGGATCCTACTAAAAACTGACAGTCTTAAAAAAAGTACAATTTAATTTTACTTACAGCAATAGCCACAAAAAAAAAAAGAGGATTACTTTTTAATTAATTTTTTTTCTGTCTCCTCAGAGTGCAATAGATTTCAAGAAAAAAGATGTAGCTGAGACTAATGTTATCAGCAGGTTATTGTTAACAGCAATTATCTTAATATGAAGGGCCTGGAAACTCAAGAAAAAATACAAATATAAGGCGAATATTTTTAGGAAATAATACTTTATGCTTATTTAAAATAAATAAATAAATTCCTAAACTTCCTTATTCATTCTTAATCTCCACACACATTTTTTTAAAAAAGATCTCATGCTCTTTTTTCTCTATGTTTACAGTAGTCACTGGTAGATCAAGTAGATCACAGCAAACACAAGGAAAAAAACATTTCTATCTTCATTCCTATTTCTACTTATATCCTGACTTTGAAGCATTCTTTATAAGATCAGATAAGTTAACAACATATCTTTTTCATAAAACATGGACTTTAGAGAGCCCATTAAACACTAATTTTTTATTTTGATTATTTCATTGTTGTTGTTGTTAGGGAGAAAGTTATAACCACAAATTACTTTTCCAATCTTCATTTGATTAAAATTCGAGAGTTTCTTTTCACTTCCTGTCCTATTTCAAAAGGATACAAGAATTAAAAAAATATATATATTATTACATAAAATAACAAGCTTGACATTTCTTGCCATAAGTTTGTAAAATTAAACTTGAAATCAGAAGCTTGATTATGCTTTTCGTACCTTCAGCCAAGAAACTTCTAGAAAAGGAGCCTCTAAACTTCACTGACCTGCCTTTTTTTTTTCTCTTTAAACGCATGAAGAAATAAATTGGTTACATATAATTTTAATGCACTGCCATCTCTGACTGTTCCCTTCTCACTGTTTGCTAGATACACACCTTATTTGAACTTAAATAGGAAGCAGTCATTCTATCCTTCTGTAACTGGTTTATCTAGCAGAGTTAGTCTCACTACATGTAGCCTTACCATGTAACACATATTGATGGTTTCTTAATTTCATTTTTGTATTTCAGATTTAGATAAATGGTAGTGTTATGTAACAAAAGTATCAACAATCTTCCAGCCCAATGAACTATGAGAAGGGTTTGAGGCTCATTTTTTTCTTGTCAGTGTCAGTTCAACAAGCATGGAAGAAGTCTGTAACATTTCCAAGAAGATTAAATATATCTCATTTGTCTGGGTAGCTTCCTTGTGTCTTCCATTACTGGGGAATAAAAGCTCTTAGCAGCTTTTAGTTCTGGCCTCCACTAAATAAACCTCAAATCAGACTTACCTTTTTAAATTTATGTTTTAAAAAATATTTTTCAAATCAAATGCCATTTTCAGGGCAAAATAGAAATTTTAAGGTGAACTTAAGGGAAAGGTAGCAAACTGGTATATTTCTGCTGGAAAATCAGGAGTTCATTTTTAACTCATATGAATTATCTGCAAAACAAGACTCAAAACTCCCTTTGTTTTCAACCCATACCAGCCAAAATCAGGGCTCCTTCTGCAAATCTCTCTGAAAATGATGATACTGAAATTCTAAACAAATATAGCATCTGATTTCTAACTTAGCTAATGCCAGAAGCAGCAATAGAATTTAACTGTTCTATTTGACCAGGCATTCTAGTACATCTTTCAAGTTAACATATTTTTCTTCAAAATCTAAGTTTTAAATAAAATCAAAAGACATAGCTGTTAGCAACTGTTAAAATACTGAGGTAAACAAAAATAGAACATGACTGATTTATTGACAGCTGCAAGCCCAGACACACAGACTTCAGAAAATGAGGCATACATTCGAGAATACTTACTCTAATAAATCCACATTTTGTTATGCACACATATATATACAAATATATTTTGTTATGCAAATATATATTTATTATACACTACCCTGCCAATGGAATTTCTAATAATTTAGATTAAGTTTTCTTAAAATAAAGCTGTAACTGTAGCGACACCACTCCTCCTTCTACTTGTATATGTGAATATATCTGCATATACTCTAATGCTTTAGCCTTACCAGTGCTGTCATCGTAAACAACAGTAACTGTCTTCCACTTGAAGAACTGCACAAGGTCAAGGATGGCACGGCTGAGTGAAGAGAAGTCTGGATAGAGACTGACATAGAAGGAATCCTTGTTGTCTGACACCTGATGTTTCCAGCGGGTCTGGATATGTGGAACACCCAAAGCGTTGCAGATGGATTGCACAGCATTAGCTGAGGAGCTATGAGATGGTCCAAAGATGGCAGCCACCCCAAGGGACAGCTGATCACAGGCTGAAGAGGAGACAGAAGTCTGTCAATGATGAGAGGAAAGGCGGCAGTGTGACTGAAGGTATTGCACAATTCGTATTAAATAAAGGCTCCCCATGAAACAAAACTGAGAGAGATTATTTCTTCTATAACCTTTTTTTTTTTTTTTTTTTTTTTTTTTTACAGTTTTCAACTTCAGACTACATTTTTAGGCTTTGACTGCGAGCTGATGAATAGCAACACTTAACATCTAAATAGTGCTCAGCTACATTTAGTAAACACTTCTATGTCAGTGGAAGTCACAAAGGCCAGCAATTGTGCATCTTGTAAAAAACACAGACGAGAGAAGAGATTTATGCTCAGCTGCATCTTCATTTTGGAAAAGGGCCATATGAGACAGTATTATAATCTAGGCTGTTTAAATGTTAACATCTTCCTCAATCCATCAATACTATTTCTATTGTGATCCTAATTACTTAGAAATTGTGTATCTTAAGTGAATTCCAGTTAAGTGTCAAGTAAATGATGAATTACATTGAAATGGACATTTGAATTTCTGTATCTGATAAGTATATATGTTGACTAGACCAACATTTTCCCTAAAAGAAAAATAAATTGCTATCTGCTAGTGGAAAAAATAAAAATAGAAAATAAGAAAAAAAAAAAAGTGTTCATTCTTAAACACTGGAAATACTCTATTTTGCTACACCTATATTAATAAATAGAAAACTGGCCCTGAGAGTCACTGTCATGATACTGCTGCATTAAAGTGGCTTAGTGTTCGTCTTTCCAATATAGGGTGGTCCCATATATTCCTGTGCATTAGCAGTCTCTGGTCTGTACTATTTCCCACTGTATGCTCCAGCATTATCTTGCAGAACATGAGTTGACACATGATAGAAAGAAGCCAGGAGAATTAGGCAGTACTGGAGACCAGTGCTTCAGCCCATGCCCTGCTCCAGTTCAAATTGCCACTACAGAAATAACCTCTATGAGTATGCAGTTCTGGAACACAACAGGTTCTGCCTTCTAAGAAAACAGCCTGTTTGTTAGAGAGAAGCAATGAAAAGTATCTCCATAATCCAATGTGGATATGAGTATTTATATGAGGTTTGATTAATTAATATTGTTTCACTACCATCAATGTTCCTGACAGCTGAGGAAAGAAGCAGTAGAAACAAATTTTGCTGCATTATTTTTTTCTCAGCAAAGCAAAATTAATTGTTTTAATTGTGCATGTCAGTCCTTTTCAACATGACGAAAATACTGCTAAGTGTCTCAACTGCATTCCAGAAACTGTGCTGGCACACCTTTTTATTCTTGCAGAGCACCAGTGGTTTAAGAGAACTTCTCATATACACACAGGATCTCCATTGCATTAGTGAGTATCGGATCAGGGCCTAAATGACTAGCTTGATAAAAAAAACATTTATGCTAATATTGCCCTTCCTAAGAGTAATCAACAAGCTTTATGCAAATGTCAGTAAATGGGATCACTAACAACAGCAATAGCTACCAGATGGTTTTTCAATAGGCTTTTTTTTTTTTCCTCTGTTTCCAAGATTTGAATAATGCAATGCTTTCATACGTGATTTAATACAGCACTGGCTCTATCAGATGCATACCAATTTTTGTACTGCATTGAGGGATATTTTGTTTGCATTTACATTATTCTTCACTGAAATAGTATCTTGGAAATATCATCTTGCCTTCACGTTGCTCTTTGGTATAGTACCTTTAAAAATCCATTAATATTTCATTTGTATCAACTTCAAAAGTATGTGTTACTAAGAGGTCTAAAGAGGCTATTTTTGATGCAGTGCCTGCCTGCTCACTAATGGACATAATCATGAACCACAAAATGAGTCAAATGCTTAAACCTCATTGTTAAAACTCTGTGTTGGAGCCATCATAATAAAATGAACCATTTTATGTTAACCTTTAGCCTTTGGTTCTGAACTAAAGCACCTGTCAGCACAAATGTATTTGGCTGTATTGTGAATTGATGATGCAAAAAGCTATTAGCACTGGAAGATTACACAGATTTTGATACAGCCTAGTTACAAATAAAGACTTGCATTCTCATGCAAGATGCAAGTGGGAACAATGAATATATCCAATCTATTCAATATATCCAATCAATGACATTTTATCATTCTAACTTGAACTATTCTATTCTATCAAGAATTAGCAACATAATATTATGGCTAGAGCTTGGAGCCTTCAAGCCTTACCCTAAGTAAGGACTACAAGTAGTATTGTCATCTCCAGAAAGACTTAAAGATCCCAGAACAGATATCTCCACTCCTTACATCCTCCCTCAGGAATGAGGAGAAACTATGTCATTAAATTTCACAAGACAGAATGTACCGGAATCAGGAGGCAGTTGAATTTGGGAGATGGGGAGGAAAAGAGAAAGGAGAGGCCAGAATTAAGGATCAACCCATTCATTCACTGTTGGCTGAGACAGAAAGAGTTCTCTCAGAACCTTCTTTAACCCATCATCCAAAACATCAGAATAACACTTCAAAAAATATGTATTAGAAGGGTAGTTCACCCCATTTCTCACAATCTCTTCTGCAAAGAAGAGACAGCCTTATATTAGAATGGTTAATTTGACTAATAAACAGGAAAAATAGGTTAGCAAGATTAACTCTGCATGTTTAACAAAAGAGGAAAAAATATTTCTCATTGTTTCTAGACTGATTTTAATCAGTATTGTATTTCACTTTAAAGTTGTACTTCGTGTATATTTTGACATAGCAGCTTCTCCCAAGTAGCATTTCTAACATGGCTACAAATGTTTTAATTCTACTTAGCACCAAAAATCCTGTATTGCATAAAGTCTTCACAGGGTATGACATGTTGTGGACCAGATCACTTAGCAGACTTAAGGTTGAAACCTGCCATAAGGTTGACCTCTTATCCTTTTACCCTTATTTTCTTGTTAAGAGTAACATTCATATGAAATTGTCTCTTCAATTTATTTTTAAAAAAAGCATGCTGTTAAAGAACATGCAATACAGTGCAAAATTCAGTCCTACTAAGTTCTGTCATCACATTTTTGTATTTTCACCTATAAAGTGCATATAGTATTTACTAAGGTTTTGTACTTTCTAGAGCATGGCAATGATGGAGTACAACTTTCATGTGGCATCACAATGTTGTAGACTAGAATGTAAAGCAATCTCAAAACAATTTTTGGGAGAATCAAAGATTTGAAAATTTAGGAAGTGTTCATTTTTTATTTTTATTTTTTTTTAAGAAAATCGTTTATAGTTTGGAGAAAACTTCTGAACTGAGGTCTAGATGTTCACCTGGTAACAACACAGTAAAGAACAGACCTAATTTTTAAGCTTATATAAAATGTGCTATACTATAACCACTTGCTCTCCTTTGAAAAACACAGCTGATTAAGTATGCAAGACATACATATGCTAAAGATATTAGCAGAGATGTAGTTAAAGTGATTAAATACTTAAAATTGAATTGGAGCCTTGTTGAATATCTGGAAATGAAATTTTAGCCATTAAGTCATAAAAGTTCACATCTAGATTTGGAGCAGACTTAATGAAGGAGGAGGCTTTCTTTGTAGGCTTTCCTCTAAAGATGTTGGAAACAGCAGATGGAAACTGCTTCTATATTAAGAACCCGATTTTATTTACCTCATGGCCTCAGATTAAGTTTTGCTGGTAATATTGAAAGCGCTATATCATATTCCCATCTATAAAACGTTCACTTCTGATGTTATGACGTACTTTATGTTCAGGGAAAGCCTAACCCATGGATAACTCCTACATGGGTAAGGAAGTCACTGAAACATTACAGCTCATGCAATGCAGCTCAAGTAAAACACACTGACATTTGCACCTGTACAAAAGTGTTCTGTTACATGACTAACAATTCTGAAATAAGCCACTCTGAATAGGCCTAATGGCATATAGTCTTGACTATACCATTGAATAATTAGTTTTGTGGGCTGAACTCCCTTCCTCTTCCAAGTTCACTGGAAGTTGGGAGCAGCTGGCATTTTACAGGAAAAATCTGGTGGTAGTGTTTTCTAATTCCAGAGGAGCTGATCTCAAAAACACCCTAATCACAAAGCTCAAAAAAAAATTGTAAAAATGATTTGCAATTTTAAACATTTAAAGAAATAGCTTTTGGACAGGGCAGTGGGAGAAAAGCTGATGTATTAAATTTCCAAATAGTTACCATTACAGTCTTCAAAAGGCAGTCTTTAAAACATTTCTTTGATGTCAGGCACAACCTTGTACAGTGTCATTGCATATGGCTTTATGGACAGACTTTTTCAAGTAGGTAAAGCAAGGGAGTCATCTGCTGATTAAAGAAATTAAATATGCAAAAGGTTACCTTTTTTGGATGCTTCGAAACTGTCATAGAGATTTATCTTCTGGGTGTCGTATGTTAATGTGGTGTTTGGCAGAAGAGTTCTGTTTCTGTTGATTGTGTTCACAGCAAATCTGAAGGCTAATTCTTCTGCTCCCATTGGACCAGATTCCACACACTCAAAAATACCTCCTGGTAGTGAGGGAAAGGAGAAAGGAAAAAAAAAAAGAAAAAAAACACACCACTATTAAGCCAAAATAGCATACAGGAACATTTTTAATGATCGGTAGATTAATAAGCCTGATACAGTGCAACTAATGCAAAATATCTCATGATTTCAGTGAGGTTTGTCTCAAACTATAAGCTAACAACAGTATATTTTAATCAAATTTACCTTAAAGAAAATGTGTTGTGCTGTTTTTTGTTTGTTTTTACATTTACTTTACTATTGTGAATAAAAAGACAATATAAAATAACCATATAATAAATAACCACATAATAAAATGACCATATAATAAATAATTTAGAAGCAAAATAGAATAGGGATGAAGAATATGTAATTATTTTACACGGTTAAACCTGAAAGGACTGAATTTACCCCTTCCAGATGTGCAAGTGCAAGATTTCTGGAGTCTTGTTTTCTATTATTCCTAGACTTATTATGCAGCTATAATGAACTGAGAATTCATTGGAAATGAAGCACAAGAAGCAGGATATTACTGAGACGCCCCAGACTGCCTCTAAAAATGCAGATGCATAGACATTTTAGCATGACTGTGTGCCTGAACTGATAAATATGTTGACCAAAGATTCAAATTTTTCTCATCTGCACTGAGTTGCATGTACATGTTAGCCTCATTCTCAACAGAGGAATCAACTATACTCTACATAAAGCTCCATCACAAAGCGAAAGCATCGGCCAAGCGTACTGCCAGAGTAGGACAGGCAAATGACAGGCAATTTCTAGAATGTTTCTGAGCCAGACTTGATCTTAAATGAACCAAACAAGATTGTTGAACAGTGCTGTACTTCAGACCTTCTCATCTTGTCATGAGACATCATCGTCCATGAAATGTAAATTAACACATGTTTTGGGGTAACAATTTATTCATGGGTCTGGAAAGGCCAAAGATATGGTGACAGTAAAAGTCATATCTAAAGATATGACCTTACTATGGTGTCATGAAATGGCTCAGCAAAACAATCAGCATCAGTATGGCCTCTTCTGTCCTCATGCTAACAGTATCTGTGAATAATAATGTGGAGGACATCCACTGATTATCATACAAGGACAAATCAGGCATTGCATCAGTGCAATAAATGTTTGTCATTCACTTTCTCTTAGTGTGTGCATATTTATTTTTGAAAGTAATGTTGCTACCTGGCTTTGTATTATCAAAAAAAAATCTTATTCAACACTATACTGCTTTCTCATCAGGAAGTTCTCAGCATCTGAATGTACAGGAGCTGATTAAGGCTGAACTTTGCAAACTACCTCAGTTAGTAAATAGTCTTATTGGGCACCCAACTAGATAATCCATTTCTAAAGCAAAAGCAATGTGTATTTAGTTATTAACTCCTTCCCTTTCAGATATTAATAAACATAAAAAGGCTTTTCAGTTTTGCAAAATTCCTGCTTCTTCCAGCTTGTTTCCCATTTCAGGAGGAAGAACAGGTGTTAACTTTTTTCCTACAGGTAAGCTCTCAAATTCCCGGGGAGAGCCCTAGAGACAGGTGCTCAATTCATATTAACTTAAAAGCACAAGTACTAGCCAGTGAGATGAGACATGACAAATAATTACTTAAATATCAGTAATCTAAAACTGAAAATGAAACATTGATGGGAGAGACAAACATGAGAAAAATACAAATATATCAGGAAATGATCCAGCCTGACTGAGCATATAAGATTACACATAATTAGTAGCCAACATAACAATACTTCAGAGGCTAAAACAAAAGTAAGTTGGATGACATTCAGATAAATATAGGTCTAGTACATTTTAAAACTGAAAAATTGACCATATTTGTTTAAACAATAATACAAAATTAACAGGGAAGGCAACCTGCTTTGGGAATTAATCAAGTCCCCCCTCTCTCTCTAATGATATCTGATGGACAAGATCGTGTGTGCTTACTGCATCTAAACATCGTAAATCTGACCGTGACATACAGGAGAATTCTATTCTGATCTGGGGAAAAAAGATAAAAATACTGCAGAAAGATAAAAATTAATGAATAAATGCTAAATAGAGATATTAACGCAGAAGGAAAAAAAAATGTTTCCATGAATATGATGAGAATTAAGACAAATTTTGTAGACTTTCCTAGAGGTACCTGGAAAACAGTTATTTAAATGTTTATGAATAAACATATATCACACATTAAAAAAAAGATCATATCCTAAGTGAGAATGGATTCATAAAAAGAAACAAGCAATACAATGCATTCTTCTACCTGCAATTTTTACAATGGAAGATTTTCTTCTTTAATTTCTATTTCTCTGAAGCTCACCAAAATCTTCCTTCTTTATTCCTGTATTTTTCATTCTCCTCATCTCTTAAATTCTTGAGATGGGGAAATCCTTGTCAAAGATGCAGCCGTTATTCTCAGCATAAGAAAAATAAAAATGGGTTTTGACCTCCCATATCTGTTTAATTCCTAATGGTAATGACAGTCCATCATATAGTAAGACAATATTATGAAGATGTCAAAGTCCCTATCTCCTGCAAGTGGCAATAGCATGTATAATTTCCCATGTGCTCCATTCAGTGGTTTCTTCCCTCAATCACACATTTTCTGTCCCTGTGATAAATGTATCCCCTACAAAGCTGGCAGCACATGGTCTGGGTAAATTTCCGTTGCTAAGAATACCAGAGGTAGGAAGAACAACCTGCTTTTGTTGTCTTATGATTAGGTTATTTTCCTAGGAGGAAGGAAACCATAGCTTCTGTTTTCCTACTTCTGAATATTTTCGCATTTCATATTAGATATATGCTGAATGAAAAAAATAAGAACCCCAGAAGAGTATAGATTAGACTATGTGTTTGTATTTTCTAACTTGGAAGATGTCAAACTTCCACTAGTCTCCTTTCATTTCAGTTTTATGCTACTCCTGTATATGTCTGCTGAAGCTGGGGGGGGGGGGGGGGGGGGTAACATCCCATAATTAAATATTTTGGATGCTGAAAGATGTAGGCTCATTGTAATCTTCACACTAAGAAGAGAATCAACAGGTTCTTAAACTGCACCATATCCTTCTAACATGCAAAAATGCCAGGCTCCTCCATACTGAATAGTAGCTGCTAGATTTGGTGAACTGCACTCAGGGCACCAGAATTTTTCCTTGAACTTCTTGAATGTAGTGTGCAACTTGTACAATAAGCAGAGCAGAAGCTTAGGCAGAGACATATCTACATTTTGAATTTCAGAACATAGGCATAAAACAGATCCTTGTTCTCAAGTTGGGAGCCCTTTTGAGCATGTGTGGAAGTCTATGCTCCAGATATTTTCAGCACATGAATGAGTTCAGGAATTGACAGGAATGGGGAGTTTTACAGGGTGTTTTCTCCATTGTTGCCTAAGGTGCAAGTAGAAATTCAATGGGTAACTTCAAATTGCCTTGTCCTTACTTTTATGTTGTTGTATTTGTTCTGAATATGTAAGTAGTAGCCAAAAAAAAAAAACTCTGACTATTTTTTAAAAGAAAATATTGTGTAAATCCACTGGCTTAATACTAGAAGACAAGCCAGAAATTATACTAGATGTTTTTAATAAAATGGAAAGCAAATGTATAAAAAGGGTTGGCTTTGCACTTCAGCTGCACTCAATTGTATCAGCTGCACTCAATTGTAAAGGGATACTGGCTTCCCAAAGCTGTTATAGCATACTGAATCATGCTGTTCCCTCCCAACAACGCTTTTTCTCTGCTACCAATGTACCATTTCATTCGGGATAGCCTTATTAATAATCAAGCTGAGGAATGCACTGCATGCTCTCAGATAAGCACACAGAACAGTCGTATATCTTGCCATTGATACATGAACAATCAGCCAAGCCAATGCCTATCTCTGTCTAACAGCTTGAGAAAATATAGGTGTTGGGGTTTTTCTTATTTTAACAGAATCACACAATCGTCTAGGTTGGAAGAGACCTCCAAGATCACCTAGTCCAACCTCTGACCTAATACTAACAAGTCCTCCACTAAACCATATCACTAAGTTCAACATCTAAATGTCTCTTGAAGACCTTCAGGGACGGTGACTCAATCACTTCCCTGGGCAGCCCATTCCAATGCCTAACAACTCTTTCAGTAAAGAAGCTCTTCCTAATATCCAACCTAAACCTCCCCTGGCGCAACTTTAGCCCATTCCCCCTCGTCCTGTCACCAGGCACATGGGAGAATAGACCAACCCGTACCTCGCTATAGCCTCCTTTAAGGTACCTATAGAGAGCGAACACCACATGCAGATCTATAATAGGCAGAAACACAAGTTCTTCTGAGTGATCAGCAGCACATCCTAGAGGAAACAGCTGATTTTTCTCCGCTACCTCACAATAGAGACAGAAAACTTTAAAGGAGTAGTAAAATTCCTATTTAATGCTTAGCTTGCTTTAATGGTCTCATGTATGACGTCTTCATTTACAGTGTAAATGATATGGCAATGCATCCCTGCCCTATAACAAAAAGGGTAGGAAATATGGCATCACGTAACTTCAGCTTAATCTGTACCTCATAAAATTTTATTGACTGTGTACAGTAGGTGACTACTCTATAGCTGAGCATTTTTTCAGGTTTTTACTGTCATGATAGCCACTTCGCTAAAGCTCACAACATTCTGGTAGTGATTAACATCTGAAGAATCACTGTAATGAGGAACGTTTCAGACAGGACAATACAAGCCATATATGCAAGAGCAATTGTAAGACAGTCTTTAAATACTGTATCAGTGATATTGATACTCTAACAACGACATCCTGGTTGATTCAGGTCTCCTATTAATCTTGATATACCACAACTGCTTTTACTGAACCTGAAATCAACTAGGGGTTTTCACTGCAGTTGTCAGTACTGAGAAAATATGTATATGACCAAATTCATTTAACATAACCTATAAGGAAAAACCAGTCATTGGTATAATACTGAAGTAGTAACAGTTTCTCCAAAAACAGTTGAAAAATGGAAAAAAGATAGTACCACTTTATCAAAAAGCACAATTTATGTAACGCCCGAATTAGGATGAATAATGTAGGTGTTATTATTTTTCAAGGAAAAAGTAAATCTGTTTTTTTTTCTTTTAATTTTACAAGTAAAAAAATATATATATATTCTGAGAATGTTCAAATGAAAAGCTCAGCATTTTCCACCAAAAATATCAAAAAAGAATTGACATTTTAGTTCAGCAGCCATCTCTGCTTTCTCTGATTTTCAAATCATTTTTTCTCTAACTGAAAAAGCCTGACACACATTTTGGAAAAAATTACACCCCCCCCCCTTCCCCCCCCCCAAAAAAAAATACAAAAACAAAATAACAACAAAAAACACACATTGGTCCTGCTCATAACTACCTAGTTTCACAAATATTATGGTATGCACATGACTGATTCGGCTTTTTATTTCTGTTGCATAAAAATGTGATAGGTATTTTTTCCCCTGATAAACATCATGTCTGTTATGTCTGTTCATAAGCTATTTACTGGACAGTTACAATCTTCAAACTTTCCTGCTTATATTATATTAAGATATTAGTCTTAATATGTGTGAATCACAGACCACTTAGTTTTATTCTTTCTAGAATAAAATATACCAAAATACTAAACCATAAAATCAAAATACTGGTCATAAAATATAACAAAACACTGACAAAACCAGTTACCTAACTTACCCATTCAAACTATAAATGAAATGCTACCAGTATTATATTAGACTAAGGTGTTTTGTTTTTTCTTTCCATCACACTGAATGCTATTCATTCATTTTCTAAAATATTGATTTGTATCTGAGATTATATTTGAGAAGTCAGACTGTACACAGTGTAGAAACATAACCCAAAGGAAGTTTTATCTGAGTTTTTATCTGCTTTAAAAATAAAAGTGATTCACTCACAAGGAATAAGACGACATTTAAAAAGTAGATGTCTTTTGAACTTAACTCCTACAAATTGAGCTATTTAGTACTAATCCTCGTGCAAACACTGGAGCAAAAACCTTTTTTCTTTTCTTTTTCCTTTACTTTTTCCTTTTCAATAAGTTAAAGAGTCAGGAGAAGGAGGAACCCAGTGTGTGATCTTAGCATTGCAATTCTTCAAGCAGGACTTAGAAAAGATGCACACCTAATTCTCCAAAAGCAATTCACAGAGCCTATGGTTCAACAGTCATCAGGAATCACTTGACAATTCCTTTGAGAACTAAAAGGTTTTCCAGGAACTGTAGGTATACAAGCATGCAGAGAAATACTGTGCTATATGAAGCTCATGCTAGAATCCCTTGGCATTTAAAGATGAATCAGAAAAGTGCCTAAAAACTAAAATCAAAAGGCTCTTAACTTGTGGAAGTTCAAACTGCGAACTGCAATGACACCTTCATTCCACATGTGATGGTATGTTAATTAACATTTCTCAAACAAACAACAAAGTGCTTACCTATAAAATAGAAAACTGAAGTTCCATTATCTACTGAACTCTAAGCCCATACCTTTCACTGTTCAGAACCAGGCCCAGCCATCAGGAAATATACTGACATACATCACAATTGTCAACCTTGAATGAAGATAGGCTACCGTACGTAGAAGAATTTCCAGTCTACAAGATCCAGAAAAAAACACAAGCAATCTTGAAGATATCACATAGCTACTCTGCTAGGAGTGACATAAGAGACAGACCATGAATTTGATTTTTATTCAATGACTGTCATGTAGAAACTACTTAAACAGAAGAGAAAGTCAGGGTCAGAACTCATGTTTTCTTCCCAGACGTGGGAAGGTAACTTTACTTTGTAAGCCAGTAGCTTACAACTTGCTTGCTAAGATTCATTCCACAATGCTAGTGTACTTCATGGGACCGGTGTTATACAGTCCGTTTGACTTCCATTTGCTTTTTCTGGTCAAATAATTCCTAATCCACTGTCAGCATCAAGTATTGTCATGCCCTACTCAGGAGTCCCTTAAGAGTCAATTCCGAGTTATCCAGATAACTTTGGCATTGCCCACCACCTAATTTAAAAGCAACAAAGCAAACACTATAGAATCTAGCAAATGGGAATCACATTATATGCATTAAAATCTCACCACCACCACCACCACCACCCCCCCCCGAAAAAAAAGAGACCTATATGAATGTTCAAATTATGCAACTTTTCATTCCTCCTTTCAAAAATAACAAGGAACAAAAACCTTATTGAATTTGTTTGCATAAGTTTAAAATTACAATGACATTTCATAAGAGTTTCTTTCTTAAAAAAAAAAAAAAAGCCATAATAGCACTGTTATTACCATGGCTTTGGGCATTAAAAAGAAAAAAAAAAAAGTCAGTAAAAGGCTGTTTGGAGTCACAGAACCACATAAACACTAAAATTTGGATCCTGCAAATGAATGCACAAAAATGTCTGAACAAAGACTTGCTGAATAGCTTCAGATCTGTTAAAGTAAATGAAATTTGGGGCATCTGGATCCCTGTGCAGAAACTTCTCCAAAAGTAAACTGTATAAATGATCATCAGTAGCTTCAGCATGGTTTTTTAATTTTAAATGCTTAATATTTAAATTTTCAGGAGTTTGTACATATTTAAATTATTTAAGTAAGTTCAGAAGCTGCTTTTTCCTTCTTTTCTTCCTTCTCTCAAGATTTTCATAGACAGAATCCTTCAGAAACCCAAAACAATTCTTATGAAGCATATTATGTAATCTAAAAAAGGAGAGAAGAAAATGAAAAAGGACATACCTAGCCTGTTAATATATAACAGAAGAGATGCAGCTTCTTAAATATTATTCTATAGATAAGAACTGTATTGTACTGTTCGCTATAACCAGAATAATTTCTTTTGTAATTAAGAACTTTTAAAATATATATTTGCAATCTCTGTGCTAATGAAATGGTGTTTAGAATACTATTATGGAGAAAGGTGCAATTGTCTATCTGAAGAACCCATATTGCTCATATTTAATGAACTACTTTTCTTTCCACAGACATTTCGAACAAAAAGAATTGTGGTATTTTTGCTGTGCATAGGCAGTGACTTTCAAAGAATCAAGAAAAACTTGTTTCTTAATGGAAAAAATAGAACTTTACAAGTGCTCTTCAGTGACCTCTGAATAAGCAGAGGCAAGAACTGGTAAATCCACTTGTTTAGCAGGGACTGGAAGCAGTGTGGCTTGTTTTCTAAGGGATGTATATAGAGGTTATGAAATAAAGTTCTCTTCTTCTTGACACCCTAAGGTGAAAAAAAAAAAAAAACATTCAGTAATTTATAATTCACGAAAATATTTTTAAATTTTTCACTTATGACATGGAGTTTTTACTTCCATGATATAATGCATAACTGGAACAGTTTACTGCTTCCATGTTGTCTTTAAGGTTAACAGGAGATAGCTTTTCCTCACTACTGCTTGGAGCATTTCATCTTCTTTTCAAAATGTTTCCTGATAATTACAATGAAACAGTTTGAAATCATTGATACAGAAATGCCTTGAAACAGCAGAAAAACTTAAAATAGCCATAAAAGAATTAAAAATCAATCTTCAAAATCAAACTGATGAAAGTTTTGAATGTGACAAATAAACATTTTTAAGAATTACATCCAATGATATTTCACTTCAATATTCGTGTTTCCAAGCAGGTTTAAATATGAGTGTTTCTTAGAAGGTAAGTGATTATGTTTTCATCTTAGTAACAAACTCACCAAAATCACTTTTGCCATAAGTATCACTACCCTCATTAAAATATGGTATGTGCTACTACAGAATTATGACTTAAGTACTCAGGAAAAAAATTCTGAAGACTACAGTGTGTTATTGAATAATATTTGGAAAATGTTCTTTACTATTGCTGCCTCTAATGTACCAGCTGTTTGGATCACATAGTATTGGTGTTTCTGTAGCCTCTCAATTACTTCCTTTTTGAATCTTCAACCAGAAGGAGAAAAAAGGAAAAAAAAAAGTGAGTACAGAAACAAGCAAATAGTATGAGCAAACAAGTATACAAGTAATAAGTGCTGCTGATAAAAATTCCAAGTAACAAGAAAGCAATGGTTCTTTAACGAGATTGTCAAGTGCTAATGTGGATAAAAAGAAAATCAAATAAATTAAAACCAAACAAACAATAAACAAACAAAATCATTTTTATTCAAAAGCTGAGTTATTAGGTGCATCTGCTCCAAAAAGAGCAAATTCATATATAAAGCTTTAAAAATATATATATTCAGATTCCTTGAGCTCATATATTCCATGTTACACCAATAGAGGTATATAAGGTAACTTGAGATGAATTATGAATTTCAATGCAACTTATACATACTGTATTGCATGACTTATACATTATGACATATAAGCAGAAATTAAAACATTGCTCTCCAAATAAATAAGTGAAATGTACTGTATCAACTCTATAAATAACAAGGAATAATTCTAAAATTTAAAGCTTCTTGAAAGCTTTTGCTTGCTATTTATCTTCCAAATATTACACAGGATATACATATGCTACAGATTCATAATATTTCTAAAGCCACTCAATTAGTATGATAAATATCAATAAAAACACATTAATACATATTAAAGTTGAGAGTTTCAGAAACTGATAATTTAAGGCAGATTCACTTGGAGAACAGATTCCAGTGGGATCTTGAAATAAACAAGCAAAAATGTTTAATGAGGCATAAGAGAGGTCTGTTTCAGTATGACACATCTCAGAGATACTGATTCACTTCTCCAGTGACAAAACCAAGGGTGTTTAATTCACAGCCTGTAGAAATATTATTGGAGGTGCTGGACAGAAAGCGTAGAGAAGCAGAAGGTAAAAACATTTGATCTGAAGAACAGAGATACTGAACACTTTACATTCCTCTCTAATTTGCAGAATATTTGACTTTTTTTTTTTCCTTAATAATTACCTTATCTTTTCCATGAAAGGGAAGGTGTTTATATTCTTTGTGACTAGAATGTGATCCGGATATACATATGATACTTGCACAGTATATATATCCTTCCACTCTGATCCCATCTATATACCAGAAATCAGCACTAATTTTATCAAGAGTTAGGTTTTAGATTGATCCCTGGCTACATAGATATTTTGTTGTACTGAGTCTAAACAGTAAAACATTGTTAGCTAATGTGATAATTATCCCCTAATAAGTTGTTCACTAATTTGATAATTAAGTTTTAATTACTGAATTAGAAGCCTCTTACGAAAAATTGAAAACTTGTTTTGGCAGGAAAGTACGAGCTATGCATCCTACTTATCCAAACCCTATTTATGGAATAAATATTAACTTGTAGAAATCAACTCCTACTTCTTATCATCTCTTCTTATATAATTTTCTAGAACATGGCCAAGCTTTTCCAGACAGAAACATCGTTATACCAGAATACAGTCTCGTTCAGCATGACCACAGTATTAGCTTTACTTTTTATTTATTTATATGGGTATACTTAAAATATATATGTATTTGAAAAGTTTTTAACTGTTTTTTCCATTATGAAGTCCCATCTGTAACAACAGAGGTCTAGACAGTGAAAATACTCCATGCTTTTATTCTACCATACTTGTTTTAAGAAGAAAGCATTTTTCAACCTGTATGTTAAGCTTCTTTTCATGTTCAGGACTTTTGGTTTGTTTCTTTGTTTCAACCTCAAAAAGATAGATTTTTATTTTTTTTATTCAAGAGGAAAAGTGTTCCCTGGACCACATGTACAATATAAACTAATTTTTCAAGGATTCTGTATCTTAAAACTGGATTTGTCAATGTCTAACAAAAACGACCTCTTAATCAAAGGACATTTTGCTTTAGATAGATAAATGGGCTACCTAACTACCTTTTTCACAAAACTAACCTTTGCAGCCTCTGTTTTCAGGTATTCTAGAACATAGAATTGGGTAAGGTATTGACAATATTATTTTAACTACTTCCATTTGGAAAACAGTCTAAATATCACCAAAATAAATAAATAAATAAATAAATAAAATCTGCAAGACATTCTAGTGAACAGTGAAATATAGAAAATACTTCTATGACAATATCTTGCATGTTGCATCTTGTTTTAACCCACTTTGGGGGACAGATGAATGCACTGAAATTGAAGATTAAGACACCTATACTTAAAATCCCATAGGTACTCTCGGAGTCCAAGTTCCTGCTGTATTCTGCGGATCTTGGAGTACAGTTTAGCTCACATGAGCCCAGTCATCTAGGACTCAATGCAACTCAATGCATACATCCTCATACAGGCTACCCGAAAAAACTGAAGCTACCCCTCCTGGTCTCTGGTACAGTAAAAAGTATGTCTTTCCCAGGTCTCATGTCTTATCTATGTAGGTGGCTCTGAAGCTCTGAAATACAAATAGGTCTCAAATTGTGTTAGACCCTTACTCTTATGCAGCTGACCAGTACATCTCACTCATTCTGTTTGTTAACTTCCATTGACTAAAGGGGAGTTCAGGCACTTAGCAAATACGTATCTGAACCTTGAACCAAACTGTGCTCATTTCAAAAGTGACTTAATAGAACTGGAAAACAGAAAGAGAAGGCAACAATATACAATGGGTTTTATAGCAAGAGTGAATGAGAAAGGATACTTCAGCCTGGAAAAGAGAAAGCTTGGAACAAATGAGCTCTGCAAAAACACTGTGTCCTGCAAAAGGTAAGCAGGGTTTTCTTGTTTACTTAGAAGAACTAGAGGGCCTTACTTGATGCTAGTTATAAAGTATTCAATACTAATTTTCACTCTTTGCAGAGACAAGAAGGAGCTTTCAGTGTAGCACAGTGGACATATGCCCCCACCTCCTAAGGTGGCTTAAAAACTAATAACATTACAAGACAAAACAAGTCAAAGAAATATAACCTCCATGCACAATCCTTGTAATCTAGGCTGATGATCTTGCAATATGAAGAGCTATAGCTTTACCTTCTGGAGGCAGGGAATTTTGCCTGAGATAAAGAAGCGAACTGCAGCAGACAACTTTATGTAATACAGGTTTATCTAATAGGTGGCTTGTAGGCTGAGAGAGAACATCTTCGAAACTGTTATCTGAATTCTCTCCATTTCATCTTTATGGTATAGAGATGCATTTCTTCATCAGAAGTAGCAATTTGTCTAAAAACTTCAAGATTTTTCCAACACAGATGACAGATATAGGCCCTAATATTTTTTCCTTTATTGAAGTATAGTAGAATTGAAATGTTGTTCAAATTTATTACACAGAAAGTTCAGAGTCAATTGTATTTAATGCCTTGAAAGCGTCAAAATACACTAACATTTTTATCCATTTCAAAAGCCCTAACACCTATAATTAAGAGGAACTTGATTGACCAAGTTATTTCCTTTTATTTAAATCTTTATATTAATACAAGTTTTGCTCTGTTGTGGCATTAACTATTTTTCTTTTTTAATATGGAAAAACCCTTAAATCATTTTTGTTTTTCAACAAAGCAACAAATTATTTAGGTTATATTATAAGATTTCAGTGTAGGAAAAGAAGGGACCAAAAAATCAATTTTATGATGTAAACTTTGGACACCTTTTAAGACCAAAAGGCACCAGCTTTTTGAATACATGAGTCTGGCACAAACAATTGGTCATCTGACAATCATCATTCAGAAACTGTACTGCCCTCAGAAAATCAGACTTTGTTACGTTCATGCTTTGTGTGGCAAGTAGCAGCTTAAATTTACTACAGACACTGAATATGACCATTTTCATTTTTAAAATGTTCATTTAACGTTTTATGGGCTTTAAAGATTCACGTCTGCCACTCGTTAAGCCCCAGTGTTCTCTCTCTAACAACTCTAAGCCAGAGGGTTAGTTACGTTGCACTGGTTTCAATGTTTTGCTGTAGTTTAGTTTTAATAAATTATCACCACCCCAGTAATTTAAGATTATTTGCAATCTCAGTTACTACTTAAAGTTAAGGTGTAAAGTCAATTGTGGGTAGAACAGCAAAATTCAGTTGCCTGAAAATAGACATCTACTTCAGAGAGCCTAAAATTATTTCAGGGTGCAACCTGTACAGGCTGGCAGACATGGCAAAAGACTCAGTGGAGGTGCAAGCACTTTTTAAACTGTGGCTGGAAGCAACATGTCTCATAGTATCTATGTTATGGCAGCTGAATCCCACTCTCTGAGATGAATTCAATTTCATCTACTGTTACTTTTTGTTTTGTTTCACTTTATTTTTTGTTTGGTTTTGTTTCATTTTTAATAAGGTATATGTCGCTTTTGGGTTGGATATTTTACATGGCCTTCCTTAAGACGAGATGAATTTTATCCTGAAAGAGATCAGAAATCTTCCCCGCTGTTCCTTGTTGAACGTAAAAATCCAACACTTAAATACTCTTACATAACCCTTAATGATATCCTGCAAGTGAACATCATTAACTGTTGTTCACTGAAGAGAAATTAAAACGTTATTTCAGCAGCCATTCTGAAGATGATATAAAAAAGATGTTTACAAAGTGCTACTGCCCAGTTTCAGGTACATCAACCTGCATACACTTCAAAAGAAATTAACTTTGTCTATGTTTGCAACCTTTCACACTTTTCAGAAAACTAAGATATCAATACCTGACATGAACTAATCTAATAACTAGCAAAAAAACAAGTTACATAAAAATGGTCACCTTCTGATCCAGTTAAACAGAATTTATTCCCTAAACTTCAGTTTCTTTAAGGCAGTATACATGCATTGATATAAATAAAACTAATTTTATTTAGATTAAATAATATTTAGTCTTTTGGAGGTACGTTGAAAGGATCTGTAAAGATAGAGCTTGCGTACTAAAAGTCATACAGGTGATACAGAATACATTTATGTGTACAGAACTCATCCTACTAGAAGACTGTCAAAGTTAGTATGACAGTTCCTACTGCAGTCAAAAAGAAAGGCCTGTGCAGAGACTGATTCAAAGATAGGTAGACTGATCAGTTCTTGTTAAGTCTCCTTTTTCTTCCTTCTCGTTATAGAGGGAGTTTAGATAATATGAGTTATATTATTACCCTTTGAGCCTCTTTGCTGATGATTCTCTGCAAGTATGTACCTGCACATGAGTACCTAAGATACATACAGACAACCAGATAACAGACTGTAGAGGTCCTACATTTTCTAACACAGTACAGTTGTATATTCATTATTAAAAAGAAGCAGAATAAAGTTGTCATGTATATATATATATCATATAAACTAGATTTAAATAAGGTATTAAATTATTAGACTATAATTGCTAATGATCACTTTTGAGAAAAACATTTTTTCTAGCCCTTCATATTGATGTATACAAACCACGACTGTGCCTTTATAATTCAATTCAAATATGTAATGAGTCAGACCTGTGGAAAGGTCTGTTCAGAATGAACAGTGACAAGTTAGTTGAAATTCTGCTCATGCCATGGGAACAATGAAGCATGACATTTTGTCTTTTAAATCCGGCAACAAGTTTACTGGAAAAGAAATAAAGATCATTTAATCATTTATTCTGTTTTTCAAAAAGGTGGCAATATAGATAGGAGAATTAAACATTTACATTTTGGGGGGGAGGGTAAACTATTTCTTTGCCTTTTTTTTTTTTTTTTTTTAGCTTTTTTCTAAATTTATTTTGTACCCTGGATATTCATTTACTTGTATCTTTTCCTTCATGGGAGTCTATGCATAGCCACCTCTGAAAAGCTTCTCTAATATTTAAGATATTTTTTTAAAAATACTTTTTCTTCAGTTGAAATTGAATCTCCAATACACATTTTTCATTTTACCTATGTTGAGGTATTTACCCAAGAATAAAACAAATTAGAAGTATGTGTAAAAAACAAGGTAATTGTTTCAAAATCTTCAGTGTCTTCAGATATTTTGTTTCAAACTAACCTAAGTTGTGAATTAGTTTAAAAATAAAATTAAAATAAAATAAAATATAAAATAAAATAAACATTCTAACATGAAATAACCTTTTTACAATTCTAATTTCTGCAGCCCATATCTGGATCATCATAAATTGATAGTTTAAAATTTATTTACTTCAAAAGCAACAAAAGATTTAAACATTTCTAAACATATTTGAACTCAGTTTTCCATTCTGAATAGTTCAGCTCAAAGATCTCGTACTCCAGGCTAGAAGGTGCTAGTTGCTTTCCTCTTGTATGACTTTAGCAAATGACAATTCTAAGTGGAAAAGACCAGATACAGGTGATTTTCCCATGTGCTGTCCCTTACAGATGCTATTGTTGTTGGTGGACTCACTGTCAGTAGCCTTAGAGAATCCTTCAAATAAAATACTTAGTATAGTCTTACAGAATGAATTGACTAACAATCTGTTGCTGGACAGCACTTGTGCAGCATCAAGGCTGTTCGTCACCCTGCTGCCTTGGTGATTAGACTGGGGATGGGCAAAAGTTTTTGACCCAAATGACCAAAGGGATATTCCATGGCATCTAACATCATGTTCAACAATAGAACCAGGGAAATTGTTTTCCAAAGTAACCATCACTCAGAGATTGGATGGACATGTGTCTCACGATGGTGTGGGACTGTTTTTGCATCACGTGTTCTTTTCTTTTTTCCCCCTCCTCTTATTAAACTCATGACCCATGCGTTACTCTTTCTTGTTATTGCCCTTCTTGTTCTTTTCCCCAGCCTACTGAGGGGTTGGGTTAACCAACACAAGATTCTCCTCTCCATCCTACCGGTGACCATTGCAAGTGATCTTTGAAGGGCTCCATTTGGACATGCACATATTTGTCCTTCAATTTAACCGCTTGGGTTTGATTGCAACCCTGTGCTTCAAGGTGATGGTTGCATCTTACAAATACTTATCTTGGTCACACGTGAATAACACCCAGAACTGCTACGTTAAATTGATTCACTGGTGAGGATACACTGTAAATTCCTTGTAGTGTTGTGTTATTTATTAATTTCTGCTATTTAAGTATTGTGTATTGAATTATTACTGCTGAGGAAAAGGTTGCCATAATAAATACAGTGAATTGAGAATTCAAGTGCTTGATAGTTTGTGTACTGACAAAACAAATAAATTGAGGGTTACATGTACCTTGCAGAAAGTATCTCTAAGTATCATTAATGATCTTTCCTCCCTCATTTCCAACTTACTGATTCCATGTTATTCTATTTGCATTCTTTTAGCAGCTTATTCGTTTCCCTGTTCCTTATACATCAACATTCCTTGCTTCAGTAGGTTGCCAATATCCATCAATACCTTTGTATCTAAAAAGTATCTATCTAAAAAGTTGTTTTGTTTAAGAACCATTCATTTGGTTCATTTTTAGGCTTAAAGCCTGGAAAATACTTGCTTAATCTTTTTGGAAATTTCTTTGGATATTGCTGATCAATTATTTCACTGTTTTCAAACCTCAGATGACTGCCAGTTTTTATAGAAATTTAGTTAAAAAAATAATAATAATAAAAAGACAGAACTAATCAAAACTTGGATCAACTTTTCTTGCTTTACTACTCTCACTATGTTTGTAGGAAAGTATAAGAAAGTATGTGCAGTCATAGGCCAAATCAATTCCTGTTCAGTCAAACCTATGATATTAATCAAAGCAAAGACAAGCTGTGAGAAAAAGACTTTTTGGAAATCACAGTTGCAGCAATATGATCTAAGCATTACTTCTTTCAGTAACTAATATACATTGTGGTTGCCTCTACCCTCCTCTTTCAACTCCAAACTTGTCCTCTGCAGTCAGATCCCCTGATAGTACAAACATATTGTATTCCATCCTATAAACATTATTCGTCAAGGTATAGATATGAATTATTGGGAATTGATACAGACACAAACTTAGAGCAGAATGAGCACCCCCATCATATGTGTACTACTGAAAGGTGCATTTGATAAAAGCATTTCACAAATATACATTTAAGAATTAATTCAGTTTGGCTGGGACATAAGCACTCTCACCAGCAGAAGGACCATTAACAAAGGGCAGTAAAAAGCAAATGTAATACCGGTCCTGAAAATCACTATTAGGTTCAACTCTCTTAATTACTTGAGAGAGGGTAAAAAGCACATTAATTACATTAACACAGCACCTGAACTGGAAGGTACTGCATCTTCTACAGAGAGTGTAGGAATAACACACAACCAACAAGACAGATTCAACTAACAAATCAACAACAACAACAACAAAAAGTGTGCACACTGGGGTGAAATAAAGTCAAGGTATTATCAAAGATATTTCATTTAAATAATTAAAAGCACAATAAAAAGCATTTATCTAAAACCTAGTTGCGATGTTTCACAAACCTGCAATACAGTATGTCAGAGTGGAAGCATTATATCAAAACCTATAGGGATTATGACTGTAAGAAGAATCTACCTGAAGCAGTGTACATAACTAAATGCCTAAGGGGAGAGCAGAGAGTAGGGGCGAGAAAAATAAACCCAGAAGAGCATCAGAATAATGAACAGCTGGGAAAGTCAAGAAGACCTGCAAAAGTCATGGTGCTGCAAACATTGTGTGGTGTATTCAAAAACTCTCTAAGCACATTCTTTTCAATTAAGGGCATGGGAGTATGCTCTTAAGCTTTCTATAAGGAAACTACTATGATTCTTTTGTTTTGTTTTGTTGGTTGTTTTTGTTACAAAAAAAAAAAAAAAAGGCACTCTCATAATAACCAATAGAATGTTGTGGAAAGGACAAATACCTGTTTTAGAAGCCACAGACTGAAGGGATTTTCCTGACACACACACAACTTCATTCCTCTACTACTCATGCAACCATTGCACTTCCAAATTGCAGCCCCTTTTCTTCTCATGTGAAATAAAGATGTTTGCAGCCTCTTTTTAAATTCATCCAAACACCTCTAAAGAACAGTTACCACTTACCAAATGAATCTCTCCTAGCTGTTGCCTCTGTCGGTGACTACTTCGTTTTATCACTGCATTAAATCCCTGCCCATCTCTCCCCCAAACTGCCACTTAAGAACACACAAGAAAGCCCGCTCCATTTTATCTGCCTCCAACACTTTCTCACTCTCCAGTGTGTGTACAGAGTCCAGCAATGCATTTCTTAGGGACAGAGGTGAGAGTTACAAGCTGCACCAGAGCTGTGGAGCCAATCCACATCGGAGGATGGCTGGGACTAAACATATCCACTTGTGGCCTTGCACATATTTGGCAATCTGCCTATCTTGTGACTAGGCAAGACCATCTATAACATATATGTCATGTGGGCTGCTAAGCAATTCTATTCACAATATCAGGTCATTTAAGAATAAATTATCATAAGCAGAAATGAAAACTAACATCAGCTTGGCAAGCAAGATTTCTCAGCCCAACCTTGACAAAAACAGAATCCATAATAAGATAAAGGGAGAAAAACTGACAGTTCAAAAGAGTCTAAGTAGACATCTTTAAAACCCGTACTCTCAAGAACAGCCTAAGTCTATAGTGTCTACACAAGCACAGGTACACCTTGTCATTCCAAGTGACCTTGTGAAACTTCTTTCATGTATTTAATATATCATAACTCCTCAAGCCTGTAAAACATGTCAGGAATTGAAGAATGAGTTACTACTGAGAAGAATAAGGTAAATACTGTGACAGACGGACAGTTGGAAGGAAGGAAGGAAGAAATTCTGATATCTTCCTGTCTTAAAAACAGATAGAAATCAACTTTGCTATTTCGTTCTATAGGTGGTTTGAATTTATCTGCAGTGATAATCTCCTTTTTCTGCTTATCACAGTTTAACCCTTATAAAAATCTCACCTTCTCTGAAGGGTACAGAAATTTTATCACACAAAGCAATTGTTTCTATAAATGCAGAGACACGTGGGTGGCTCTGTAACTAGGCTCATAAAATAGCTCCAAATCAACATTTGGACTGAAAGGAGGCCATCAAGAAATTAAGGAAGTGATAACAGGTAGCAAAAACACTATGTGCAAATGCTCCCTCAATCAAATGTTCAAGTCCAAAACCAGAATTCATGTCCCAAAAGAAAGAAAATAACCTGACTAGTAATACTAGTATATTGGCATTTTTTACAAAGAGAGAAATAGAGCAGTTGATAGTATGGTAGAAATTACTGTGGTAGAAGTGGTTTGGAGGATATGTTACCAAAGTAGAGGATATAAATGCCAAAAGAGAATATACGAGAGGATACATACTCTATGAAGTTTTGGAATACTCTTACTGTGTACAGAACCACTTCTATTTAGATTTCTAGTTGTTTAAATAACTGATTAAAACATCATGTTTTCTTCACTTCTTTGTTAACAAATTAAGTTGATAAATAGCTTGCATATTACACAGCTTTCCAGCTTTCTCAACTACTCCAGTGTTTTTCTCATGTTTTATTCTAGATTTATTTTCCCTATCCATAATATCTGTTTGAATGATCATCTCTTAAGTTCCACTAAACTGCTAAAGTATTTCTTCTATACACAGATATTATGATATTGGTTCTGTGAACTTTATTTGGATCAAGGGAAAATTTACCAAGAGTTTTTCTTTCATTACACCAGCAGTTCATCACAAAAAGTGAAGCATATATTCTTCCTCTAGGAGGACAAATTGGTTAATGCCTTTGCAAACAATGGTTGTGAACCATAAAAAAATATATACTCCAATTTCATAACCAAACAAGAGACTCCTTCAATTGTTCATTACTTCCTTTATCTTCTAGACATTTTTTACACAATGGATGTTGTTGTTAACAATTTCTTTTTTAAATTTACTTGAATAACATCTAGGAATGAGAATGTGGTTTGATGAGGAAAAATTTATAGTGCAAAGCAAGCTGTTTATGCAAGATGGTTGTAATGATATCTTATTGCTTTGGCCCACTGCCACTATATTAATAATGTATCTTCAGTGTGTTCCTTATCGATTATATATTAGCAGCAGTTATATACTAAAACCAACAACCTAAGGCAGGTGTCTGGCAAAATTTTTTAATAAATGACACTCAAGCATGTTTTTCTAAATAGATCATAATAGAGTGCTCAGTATATAGCATCATTTAATTCCTCATTATAACAATGGTCTGACATTCTAAACCCAGAGAGCCAGTGTAATTATAGGCAGCGTAGCATCCCTGAGGATGTTTGAACTGTAGCAGTTGGAAGCTAGAAATAAACACAGCCATACAAAAAGTACCTTATCTATTAACATTACTATTCCACTTTAAAACATTATCATTGCTAGAGCCCCAATATCATAAAACAAGAGAAATAATTGCCTAAGTTTTTTTTTTCTCTCTCTTTTTGTACACTTCAGAAAACTGAAGTGCTAGTGAGTCAGCCCAATATAAACATAAGTTATGAACTACAGTAGGAAAGCTATGTTGGTCAGGAGGTTTATTTATCTTTGAAGAATGCATGGTTATTAAATGTAGTAGTTTCCAAGTATTACAGAAATATACACAGCCTCAACCTAATCACAAGTCCTAGTACAATTTCACAAGGTTAAGAAAAATGAAAGAGAGTAGATTGTCCTATTTGATTTGAACTTAAGTGAAAAAGTTGATTCAAGACTGTTCTTTTCAATATAATAATTAAAGGAAATAGCAATCATTTCCTAATGGCTGCCGAGAAGCATTGAATTTTTTGGTTATTTTCTCTTTCTGATCAATGCTATTGCCCAGGGAGACTTCTCTTCCTAAAGGTGCTATTTTCTTTCTCAATTAAATGGCAACTCTTCTCTGGGAAAAGTAACCATCAGTGTAAAGCATGTCTGGTCTGTGCACCAACCCTTCTCCTTCGTCTCTTTGGGCCCTATACAGTGGTGGGCAGGAGCAGCTAAATTACAAAAGCTTCTAACAAGATCTACAAATCCCATGACTACTCAGCTTTCAGATCGACCTCCTTCTTAGTGTGTTACACTTGCCAAGCACTGTCCTCCTTCAACAGTTTTAAAGGCTCATGATGC
The DNA here is from genome assembly GCF_964211835.1 of Anser anser. NCBI lineage: Eukaryota > Metazoa > Chordata > Aves > Anseriformes > Anatidae > Anser > Anser anser. Next base: position 45,968,109 of record NC_139722.1, on the reverse strand, counting down.
TACAGTTTCCCAGTGCCTGCTTTCTCCCCAGGTGGGACTGCACATCACACTACCACTACTGAAGGACATATTTCTGAAGAATTAAAAGGCTCCTGACTCAAAATAATACTCATAAATAAGTATAAAAATACCTTATAAACAAACACAAATGGCTGTTAACTGAATCCTAATGTTTAAATGAATGATGCAGTTTAATATTATTTTAATCTTTCTTAAAGCAAAATAATACAGCAATTCTCCCCACTTTCATTACAGCTGGGATGATCCCAACATACAAAGGATCAACATCATTCAGTTGTTACAGGTTCTAGGAAAAAATAATCTCTCTTTGTGGACACTATAATTTTATACAAACTCCTTTAACTGCTAGTGTATATAAGATGACAGGCAATCGTGACAAAAGTGTCACTCAGCTAGGGATTCAGTTAATGATCAAGTAAAACGCTATTGTGTCTCAGATTAAATATCTGTATAGCTCAATATCCTGTCCCCACAAATAGACAGTCATGATAGCCCACAAAGAAAGCATGCAAGGCCATGCACGTAGAGATCATTTTACCAATCTCACATGTTCTAGCAAGTCCTTGGCTTCCAGAGGTTCATTTTGCTGAACCAGAGGTTCCTTTGGGCAAATCCATGGAATAAAAACCCATTAAATACGGTCACTGTTTGAATATATGTGAACTTCTGTTACCTGCAATGTTCTGTGGCAAGAAACTTGCTGTCTTTTAGAGTCATTTGATGTCTTCTGGTTCTTGTATTGGAAGAAAAGGTGAACAGTTATTCTACACTCACCTTTATATTCACCTTCTCCATGTTAGTCATTATTTTACAGTCCCCTATTATAAGCCCATTCAGTTGCCTCTTTTTTTGTAGGTTAAGAGAAGTATCCTACTGAATTATTTCTTACATGGAAGCCATTCAGTATCTTTGATCTTCCTTTTCTGAAGCTTTTCAGAACTAATATACCTCAACTAGATATTAAAACTATCAAAACTATCTTTTAACTATATAACTATAAAGACAGTTCAATCAGCCTTTTTGAGAAATTCATACAACAGTTATATATATATATATATTAGGCTTGTACAGAGACATAAACACACTAGTATCTATAGAGTGATGTCTGTTTCTTATCCTGCCTGTACTTGTTTGCTAATTGCCTTCCAAACAACACATTAAAGGTGCATTTACAGTGCCAACAACTCTCTTGCCATTCTAACCCCTACCACCTTTTATTTCTCCTGTATGAATAGAAATGTTTTTCTGCCACTGCAGCTAATCCCACTGTTCCAATATGTATGAGGCTCAGTGCTTCGAAAGGCCATATCTGGCTTCAAAACTGTCATGATATATTCTGACTGAGAAAGAATGTACTGGAAAAATTAATTATAAATGTTAACAAAAATAATAGAAGACTTGATAGCTGACGCTCATGAATAAAAATTCTACATATCTGTGTACTGAAGAACAACCAAGTTAGGTATTCACCAGTTACCTCCTGCAGAGAATCCCAGACTCCATTATCTCTGTTATCAGCTTTTTTTTTTTTTTTTTTTTTAAATAGTGACATAAGGCAATTCCTTTTACGGATAATAAATATAATAAAAATAGCAAAAGCCTACTTTTATCCCCGAAAACCTATGGATTCTTCCAAAGGAGAAGGTAAATGTTACAAAGCAAACCACTAGACTTTATGCAGTTGTGATCATCAACAATATCATACTGTTTTATTACCAATTAAGTATTCCCATTTTTAGTATTCTCCTCTACTTAAATGCCTTATACTATCACCAGAACTGGAGACTCAGGACACTCAACAGACTTGTCTGTAATGTATGTGTGGAGGGCAAATATTTATACAACCGAACAGAAAATATGGTTCAGCAAAATAAATTGTTGCTTGTAAAAGTCTCTGTGGAAACAATCCTCTTGCTATGTCACCCAAGCACGTAGGCTTCCTCTTTATTGATCTGGAGATATTTATATAGGTTATTTTCCTATGCAATTTATCCAGTGGCCTCAGACTCAGCAATGGGCATTGAAAAAGAAACACATTAAATTATAACACTTGTAGCCTTATTCTTTATGTATGAGTTGGGGACTGAATTTCAAGCACTTGCTCTACATCTTTAACTAGAAACAGTCTCTGCTTTTTGCAGCCCAGATATATATTGGAACTTAAGCAGTATGCAGCTGCTAACAAATAATATAGCACTGAAGAAAATAGGTAAAAAATAACTGAAAGGTGGCCCAGAATGCTTTATTATTTTAATTATCTTTATTTTTTTTACATAATTTTAATTATAATAATTTTAGATTGTATTTGTGCTATGCTCACTTTTCAGTGGAGGGCAAATTTGCTTTTGCGTTTTCTCCTTCTTTCATCGGATCATAGCCTCTAAATGGCCAATAATGGTATAAAAACTTCCCAGAGTGCCTTAAGGTAGAACCACTGTCTGCTACAAATTTGTTTCATTGACCTTTGGTGGGGTTTACATAAAGGAAAGGTTTAGACAGTCAAATGTAGCTTAAAATTAACAAGAGCGCCTGTGAAAGATACAGCTGGCAACCACACTCTCTTTTGTTTTGCACTGTTGCAAACATGGTTGTTGCAATAAAAATAATAATTTTAAAAAGTATGAAGTATATAAGCAAGATGACCACCATTCCTTAGAGACCACTAAACATGGAAATAGAAAATTCAGTACTATAAAGAAAAGCTTTTTGGTAAACAAAACACAAAACACAGCGTTTTTGTGCAGGGCTCAATGCACCTATACATTCAGTTGAGCACGAGTTTAATGTTGGGTCAAAGGTGTTTTATTTTAAGGAAACGAAAAACTGAACCCTATTCTTTCTATTAATATTCAAATAATCTCTTCTGAATTCAACAATCTTTTAGTGAAATTGAAGGATTTTTGAAATCATACTGATGTAGTTTGTTAAATAAGGCTTATTCGAAAAATATACACTGAGTTAAGCAGATGCTTAAGTGTTTTGCTGATTAAATAACACTATGTTCTTAGGCATACCTTCAAGAATGGAATTTCTTAAACATTATCATTCCTTAAATTTTAGCCTGGGATCTTATGGGTTTACTTCTCTAGACCCTATTAAAAATAGTATTAACAAAGAAATACGTAATTAAACAGAAGAAGCACCTAAACAGAAAGTTCAAATACAAGATGAATTTTTCTTTTTGTATCTTATTAATGTAAGAGTGAATGACGAAAACAGACCTACAGCTTTAAAATTACATTGCAGTAATTGTTGAATGAACAGAGCTTACACTACACAGGGATTCACTCAGACAATGAACTTCAATAAAACATTTTTCTTCTATAGCCTGAAACATTTGAATTAAAAAAAAAAAAAAGAAGAAAAAAAATGTTGCCTTGGTCATCTTGCTTTTTATATAAATATATATATAATATATACTGAAAAGACATAGAATGTTCTCTAGAGTTCTCTTCTAAACCACAGAATAAATTCAAATGTTTAAGTTCTTCTAAGAATGTTAAGATCCATTTACAGAGTAAATATATCCATTAGCATTTAAACTACAATTGCTGAAAGTGGATTTAAACTTTAGGAAACACTCTATTATTATTTACTGATACCGCTGAAACCCCTCAATGAATGATAATCATCTTGACTATGTGTAACTTTTGGGATAAGTTAATGTCTCTTAAATTTCATTTTTTATTGCTGAGGTACTTTTCATTATCTTTAGGGCCTCCTGCACAAAATTACTGCAATCTTTATTATCAACTCATGAGTTGCTTGGCAGACCTTAATAGCTGGCTTACAGTGATCTGTTGGAAGAGCTAAATGCCTTTTCCTTTTTTTTTTTTTTTCCATCCCAGGAAAGAGAAAGTATTCTGTATGAGACAGAAAAAATCCCAGCTGTCCCATGAATGGTGCTGGTTATGAAGCGCATACAAGCTATACCCAATACAGGGAAAAATAAGATGCCACCCTATCAAGGTGTAGGCAGCTAAATTCCCGATTACACCAAGGCTAAAATTCCTAAAACATTTTCTTAACTATTTAAACACTGAATTCTCCTTCAAAACATAACTTGAATTGTCACTGTCATCAAGAATTTGACTGAACCTCTGGCAGAGTTATGAAGTGGAATAACACTGTCTTAAGATGCTGATTTAGCAGATGTTAATATTTTAACATCACCACTATAGGGCTCTGTACTTCCATTTCCACTTTCTATGAAAATGCTTTTTCTTTGTATGACCACAGAAGATCAAATTACCTGGGATAGAGGTTCCAAGTCTTGTTTGGTGAAAGATTGTTCAAGTCCATGTTTCTTGCCATGCAGGAGAAACTCCTATCTTGGAGCATGATCTAGGCTAGGAGTATGCACATGTGTAGTATCCTCAGTATAACACTTGTATAGAATAATGGAATAAACTCAGCCAAAGAGTTGTAAGAGAAAGTACAGGTTTCCTAACCTACTCATTAGCAAGTGCAGATCATCATAGAGTGGCTCAGGTTGGAAGGTACCTTGAAGATCATTTAGTTCCAACCCCCCGTTATAGGTAGGAACACTACCCACTAGATCAAGTTGTCCAGGGCCTCTTCCAACCTGGTCTTGAACACCCCTAGAGATGGTACATCCACAGCTTTTCTGGGAAACCTGTTCCAGTGCCTCACCGCCCTCATAGTAAAGAATTTCCTCCTTATATCTAACATAAGCCTACCTTCTTTTAGTATAAATACATTCCCCCTTGTACTGTCATTTTCTGACTGAGCCTAATGTTGCTGGGGGCCTCCAGATCTGGACACAGTACTCCAGGTGGGGCCTCACACAGGCTGAAAAGAGGGGGACAATCACTTCCCTTGACCTGCTGGCCACACCTCTGTCGATGCAACCCAGGATGAAGTTGGCCTTCTGGGCTGCAAGTGCACACTGCTGGCTCATAACAAGCTTTTCATCTACCAGAACCCCCCAAGACTTCCTCTGCAGGGCTGCTCTCAATGAGTTCTTCTCCCAGCCTGTACTCATCTGGGATTGTCGCAACTCAGGTGCAGCACCTTGCACTTAGACTTGTTAACCACATTAGGTTCATGTGGGCCCACTTCTCAAGCCTGAGACAGATGAATGGAAACTGACTGCTGGTCCCTGCTCCCCAGAGAGCCTGTGCAACTTGCCTCACTTTCTAAAGGAATGGCTTTGTACCAAATCACAGGAGAGGTTCAGAATGTTGTATCTGATCCAACATAAGCTCCCCAAACTTATGTTAGAGGAGGCTAAATTCAATAAACATCTGTTAAAATTGATGTTCACAGTTCTTTCCCAATTGTTGCTTAATGTGATGCCTTTTGTAAATCTTAACCTAATCTTTCGAAGTGATTACTGAATAAGAAATAGTTATTTAATCCTTGATACTGGCCTATGAACTAGGTGCCTAAACCTAACTTAGTTTCAAGTCTCCCTTCCCTTTCTTCTCTTTCCTTTTCTTCATCTCACCTCTATCCTGAATAATACAAAAATACATCCAGAAGAGCAATGTAAATGTGCATTGTTGAATCTGAAAACATTAAGTCTCTTTGTTCCTGTCTGCCACTACGCTGAAACTCAGGCTTATGAGAATGGCAACAACCTAACCATGGCTTGTAAATCAAACCTACTGAGCTGTGTGAGCAAGCCCAGCATGAACAAGATATTGAATCATTTCTAGCCTGGGGAAGTTGCCAGTCAGTGTGCATAATTTCACAACAGATATCCCCCAAATGCCCTGTGACAAAACCCTTGTGACTACAGTTTTCAGTATATAATACAGCCTTTTGTGGTCTTTAAGAAAGAAAGGAAGAGCTTGAGCACGGACAGGTTGTTGCAGAAGCCCTGGAGTTATAAGCACAAGATAACAGGAGGGACTCCCAAAGGTATAAACACAAGTGGTTAGATTCAAGACACTAAGTGGAAACTTGAGAGTTGGTAAAACTAATTTTAGAGTGTGGTTTTTTTTAAAGGAAGATAAAGAAAAGGTATCTAACATATGTAAAACTTCACATGTATCATAAAGACACAAAGGAGTTGAAAAAAAAAAAAATATTACCAATATAAGCAGGAAGAGAAGAAAAATAAGCAGGGATTGCTAAAGACTCTTCCTCTTTTAAAGATGCTTCACCACATCAACACTACTTCTTAAGATAACGAGTCTGCTCTCCAATTACGTAAAGAAAAAGCACTGCTTTTAGATTTACCTTGTATCCAGGGTGATTGTAGACTCAACCACACACTACAGAATGGGTTAAGTAAATTAGAATTCAGAAGTGCGGTGAGTCTGTGTGTTTACTGCTGCAGCCTTCCCACACAACAAAGTAATTGATCCTGCAGTAGCGAGTCTCAGTCTGCTTGGATGCAACAGTTATCTCCACCCCCTCAAGTCTCAGGTCAAAGTGCTGTATGGAATAGATTTTGCTACACCCAGTATTTTTACTGAAACTGAATGCACTAAAGTCAGCTAGACATCATTTACTTAGAGACAAAATATCAGAAGTTATTCTCAGTTTAGTAAAGGCAGAAATGAAATATATACTTTTTTTTTAATGTGTAAATTCTCTCAGATAAAATACTTAACAATGCATTGTAGTTATATGTACATGGGGAAAATGCTAGGCTTATTTCTTTTATTTTACTTTATTTTCAAAATTGGGTGGCTTATGGGAAACTGAAATGCAGGCCAGAGTTAAAGCAAAAAATGACAAACTAACTATGAAGAAAACAGCGAGAAGCTCAACAGGATAGTCAAATTCATCTTATTCAGTGCAGATTCTCTCATGCAGACTAGGTTCTTTATATTTAATTTCATAGCATAAAGCAGCAGACATGCATTTCGCCTGGTTGGTTAACTTACAGACCATGTTCATGATTCCACAGGAAGTCTATGGCAAAGTAGAAAACTGAACTGTGAAGCACTTCCATTAGTCATTTCTCTGTGATTTCACCAGTGCAGTGCTGTGATTAAGCAGCAAGGAGAGTGAACTTGCCTAAACCACTACAGACCTTGCCTAAACCACTACAGACAATGGATTAGAATGTTCTTTTCACACAGCCAGTCTCTCACAGCTGATTAAATAATCACACATATTTGTTTACTTGATTGTCTGTGAAAACATGAGGTTTCAAGATAATACAAGAATGTTATGTTTCTTATGGGGCTCCTGTAAATCACCACTGCTACACTGACCATGTGTAAGCCAATTTTCCTGAAGAGGCATTCTTACATTTACCTGCAGTAGCACCAACATGCAAGTCTGTCAGTGAAGTAAGGCACCTTAAAGACTGTAGATGTATCCATTATGAAAAGGTCAACCAGACATTGCCTGTTTGTATATAGTTACACACCTGCAGATGTCAAACACTGTAACATGACCCGACTTGTAAACTCCGAAAATATTAAATCAACATAGACTTGCCAGTATGTTTTACAGATGTTCAAGCTCCTTAGAAACAAAAACTTATTTCTTGATTTATTTAGGAAAAACTTATTTCTTGATTGGAAGGCTAAAATAAATAAATAAAATACAGGCAGCACAGATAGAGTGCTTTCATTTAATCCCAGAAACAGTTTTATCAACAAACGATTACCCAAAAAACATTCATGCTTTCAAAAGTGAAAAACTACCCCACTGGGAGAGGGGGAAACATAGCTCTAATATTTTCTATCTAGTTTTTCATTTAAGATTAAGGAACTGCAATAATAAATCCCATGGAAAAAGGGTGCTAATTTGTTAAAAAATAAAGGGAAATTACCTCATAATTTGCAGTGTAGTACTGAAATAAATGTTTTTGTTTTAGGTTGCAATGGCTTTAAATGTCAAAACATCTGAATTAATGCATAGTTTGTTTCTTATTCTGTGTAGCATATACTCTGAAAAGCAAGAAGTAATTCATCTACATATAAAGTTTGGATGAAGTAATTGCTAATGAAATAACATTTCATATAATACGAAATGGTGATAGAGAAATAATTATTTTATCAGTATATTTACACTACAATTGCACTGGGTGTCCCTGCCCACGCACTGTCAGGGCGCCCCAGGGCTCCTCTGTGAGAAGAGGCCAGGGCTGCCCCATGCCAGACACAGCCAGTTCCAGCTGGCTCCCATGGCCCCACCGCAGAGTACAGCTGGGCCCAGCAGCCAAGATGGCAGAGCCTCAGGGAAAATGGGCTTAATAAAGGGTAAAAATTAATTAAATTCTCCCCAGGTTGAGACTGCTTTCCTGGAATGGGTACTGGTAAGTGAACTCCCTATCTTTATCTTGACTTGCAAGCTTTCTCACTATATTTTCTCCCCGCGCCATCTTGAGTGAAAGAGATAGGGGACGGGTGGGCAACTGGCAGCCAAGGTCAACCCATGTAGCAACAGTATACATGTACAATTTATTCTCTGCATGCTAATTTATTAGGTACTGAAAAACAGCTTTGCATTTTGCTGACTGGAATCATTGTATTTTTTAATACAAAAATAATTAGCTACAGCAAATGGGATGTTTTATGTGTATATGAAATATGCCTGTCTCCCAAAGATGTCAGATTTCCTAAAAGATAATCCAAACACGCACATATTAATTTCATGAATCCGAACAGATGGGTGCTTCTAAAAGATGCTATGAGAAATGTTACAAAATACATACGTGCTTCAGGCAACTTCGAAAAATAAAAAAATCCTATAAGCAGTACTACAAGAGGAAGGAGAAAAGCTGTGAAAACAATGAGAAGTCAAGCTACTACTGGGGAATAAAGTCCTGGGCATTGGAAGGGAAGAACTCATTGGATAGGAGGTGCTTTATCCTCCCATTTTTCCTGTCTATTCCTCCTTTCCGTGGTCTAGTTAGGTTGAAGACACCCACCTGATAATGGTTAGTACTGGGACCACTCAATGTGTTCCTTAATTAAAGGATAGAATGCAGCCTTGGGAAGTTCCCAGACTGTAGATCTACCCTTTTTGCTGAATGCCAGGGTTGCCAGCTGAAGTTTAAAGCTCTGTTTAAAGAACAAAGAACCTTCGAGTTGTGTAAGAGAATCGGAAATCAAGGATGGGGGAAATGCTAAGGGAAAATAAACACTCATCAGGAGAGTACTATGGTTAAATTGTGTATTTCGTTTGCACATTCTATACTGCACAGCACACTGCATAGCATTAGACTACATATACAGCATGCAAAATCACTTATCACAGACAGGACTGCTAAGCATTATCAGACAGTTTCTCTACATAAACCCCTGCAGGATATTCTGCCCTCTCTTAGCTCAAACAATTTGACTCCCTTTTATTTATTTTTAAATCACAAAGGTTTTAAAGAATTTATTGGGCCTGTAATGGTAAATATCATTGGTGCACCCAGTAGTCTTTCGTGATCACCAGCTTTAACTTTTGCATTTTTGCCTTGAATAGCTCCTCATGAATAAAGTGTTTTCAATATTTTCCTTCACACCTCGTTAAAAAAGAACCATATATAAATTCCATGTGTATCCAAGACTTGCTACCGTGTTCACTTTTAACAATGAAGATGAGTCACGTTCCATTTATTCAGTTACAATTACTATTCAAAACTAATCAAAAAAGCCCAGCCTTTTCTTATTTTGAAAATTATTCATTTTGGTATAGTTCTGAATTTACAGAAAATTAAAAAGTTCTGAATTTAGCAGGGCAAGCAGGCGATCAGGCCCAGTCAGCATGGGTTTATGAAAGGCAGGTCCTGCTTGACGAACCTGATCTCCTTCTATGACCAAGTGACGCGCTTGGTGGATGAGGGAAAGGCTGTGGACGTGGTCTACCTTGACCTCAGTAAGGCTTTTGACACCGTTCCCCACAACATTCTCCTCAAGAAACTGGCTGCTCGGGGCTTGGACTGGCGTACGCTTCGCTGGGTTAGAAACTGGCTGGATGGCCGGGCCCAGAGAGTTGTGGTGAATGGAGTCAAATCTGGCTGGAGGCCGGTCACTAGTGGAGTCCCCCAGGGCTCGGTACTGGGGCCGGTCCTCTTTAATATCTTTATTGATGATCTGGATGAGGGCGTCCAGTGCACCCTCAGTAAGTTTGCAGATGACACCAAGCTAAGTGCGTGTGTCGATCTGCTCGAGGGCAGGAAGGCTCTGCAGGAGGATCTGCATAGGCTGGAGCGATGGGCTGAGGTCAACTGCATGAAGTTCAACAAGGCCAAGTGCCGGGTCCTGCACCTGGGCTGCAACAACCCCAAGCAGAGCTACAGGCTGGGAGATGAGTGGCTGGAAAGCTGCCTGGCCGAGAAGGACCTGGGAGTATTGGTGGATAGTCGGCTGAATATGAGCCAGCAGTGTGCCCAGGTGGCCAAGAAGGCCAACGGCATCCTGGCCTGTATAAGAAGCAGTGTGGCCAGCAGGTCGAGGGAAGTGATTGTGCCCCTGTACTCGGCTCTGGTGAGGCCGCACCTCGAGTACTGTGTTCAGTTTTGGGCCCCTCGCTACAGGAAGGACATGGACGTGCTCGAGCGAGTCCAGAGAAGGGCGACCAAGCTGGTGAGGGGTCTGGAGAACAAGTCTTACGAGGAGCGGCTGAGGGAGCTGGGCTTGTTCAGCCTGGAGAAGAGGAGGCTCTGGGGCGACCTCATCGCTCTCTACAGTTACCTGAAAGGAGGCTGTAGAGAGGTGGGGGTTGGTCTATTCTCCCACATGCCTGGTGACAGGACGAGGGGGAATGGGCTAAAGTTGCGACAGGGGAGTTTTAGGTTGGATGTTAGGAAGTACTTCTTTACCGAAAGGGTTATTAAGCATTGGAACGGGCTGCCCAGGGAGGTGGTGGAGTCACCATCCCTGGAGGTCTTTAAAAGACGTTTAGATGTAGAGCTTGGGGATATGGTTTAGTGGAGTACTTAGTGTTAGGTCGGAGGTTGGACTCGATGATCTTGAGGTCTCTTCCAACCTAGAAAAATCTGTGAATCTGTGAAAATACACGTGCAATTCTAGAGGAAAAAAAAAAAAAAAAACACTCTTGGATTTGCAAGAAATGGATAGATAAAATGCTACTTGACCATGACAAATTGCATCTTTCTTTAACACATATCACTCAGCTTCTCTGATACACAACTGCACCTTGAAACAATATTTTTCAAGCTCTATGCACATAGCTTCTTCTTAATGTTTTCAATAAACAGGCTAATTAGATATAGAATCACAGAATGGCTGAGGTTGAAAGGGACATCTGTAGGTCACCTGGTTCATCCCCCCTGCTCAAGCAGGGTCATCTAGAACAGGTTGCCCAGGACCATGTCCAAATGACTTTTGAAGATCTCCAAGGAAGGAGACACCACCTCCTCTCTGAGCAACGTCTGCCAGTGCTCCATCATGCACGCAGTGAAGAAATGCTTCCTGATGTTTAGACAGAACCTCTCATCTTCCAGTTTGTGTTAATGGTTAAAGAACAAATATATACAAGTATATTTTATATATTAGAAAATTTAAATTCTTTCCATTGATTTTTCTCAGATCTGGGTTCAAAGCAGGACAAAGATTTAGTTTTGATGAAAAGTCCATCTTCCATATTTATAAATTTAAAGCAAAGTTTATCTATTTGGCTATGAGAAACTGAATAGTCTGCCTTGGAGAAAGTGTCAAACATGCACATTTCTTGTTTCCTCTATTTTTAAAAAACTACATATATAAATTTCTTCACTGACCAACCAGGTATGTAGAACATATGGTTGAAAAGTTATTCATCAACCAAGATCACATAATGCCACCTTGGATCACAATAAGTAACCTCTTAGTTATTTCTTAGTTGTTGACAGTTAGTCCCAACACAGCTAAATATATAATTTAACATGAAGAAGCATGGCAGCATGTGACCCACGTTACAAAAAAAAAAAACAAACTCTGCTGTCTGGAAATATATATCTAATTAAATATATGAAGAAAAATAACCAAGAAGGTAGACAAAAGAACAAGGGAGGGAATTGTCAACTGTAATGCTAACAAGGAATCCTCATCTGTCAAGCAGTGAACAGGTTGTATCAGGGTGTCAATTTTATATCAGTTTCCTAGTTCCAGTTCTCTCAGCAACATTCTAAGTAAAACTTTCAAAGCAAATGTTTGATTTACAAGCAAATCTATAGATGTAGATCTTAAAACAAAAATGGAATCCTTGACAATTTCCTACCAACTTGATAAAAATCTGCCTAGGATTTCGGTGCTCCTGGTCTCCAAAAGGTACTTTGTGATCCTGCTAGCTGGTTTCTTTTTCAGTGAAAATAATCCCATATGGGCAAGAATGGGATTATGCCTACAACACAAAGTGAATTTTCATTTTCACGTAATGCAAGCAGGAAACTATAATGCCCTATTTGACAAGTCCTACATTGCTACAGTGCTGATGTAATCTAGTTTTAAGGCTAATATTGCATGAATTTCATTTCTAGGGTTTATGGATACGAACAATAAATACAGCTATGAGATTTTTTGCTTTCTTCTCTTTAAACATAGATGTAAGGGGTGCATTTTGTTCCTTAAGTGTAATTTCAATTTCGCTGTGCTGCAACGTTAATTATTTTCGTTCAACAAAATCTACATCATTTCCTTAACAGAAAAAATGCAGGTTATTACACTGCAAGAGTGAAAGTATTTGGGATTCAGTCATGACCAATATGTTAATGATGTAGTACAGAGCCCAATGAAATAACATCAACATTATCTGCAATCTGCACAGCAAAAATGAAATGTCAGCCAATTCCACCAAATGGCAAATGGTTTTACTGTTCAAGGAGATGGTTTATAAATCTGTTAGTTCAGACAAGATGACATAAAATAGGAAATCAAGAATTTGGGGGTGGGGGAAAAGAGGAGAAGGGAAAAAAAAAAAAATCAGGAGAGCCACTACTTTTACACTTCCTCTGTGGTAAATTGTAGAGTATTGTAGGTGCTATTTTCAGTAGTAAACTTGATTAATTTAATGGGTACAAAGATAGAAGGATCAACAGTTTTAATGCTTAGAGAAAACTATTCTATGAAAAACAGTTGTTTAATCTTTGTATAAATGCAACCTACTTATATGTAAAATAAGCCCTGCAAACATTTTTAAGGTCATGAACGTTTTCGATAAAATTCATCTATTAAGTTTAATAACAACAGAAATTATAAACTGAACATGCTTATATCTCGTCCAATCTACTTACTGTTGGAGATTTGTCTCTCTAGCACAACAGCAAATATGACTAGGCTGTTTGTATATGAAGCAACATTTACAAATTTACACTTGTTCATACACAAGTGAATCCTCTCTCATACTTCCCTTTAACAGATACTGCCCTAAAAAACACACAGACTAGCATCTGGTATTGACTGTTGTCAGTTACTACAGCATCAGCCATATTATTTGCATTTATTATTAGAAAAGGCAGACCATTTCTTTCAAAATTCATAATACATATTAAACAATTCAAAAACACCAGATATCAGGTTAGGGCACTGACACTTGACCTTTTGAGGGTTTAGAAGAGAGGGTTAAATAATTAGTCTTTATACAAAACTGAATAGTTGCCATTTCATAAAATTCTTTAATGTCACTTGAAATAATGCCTATTGCTTAACTAAGACAGCAAACTAAGCTCAAGCTATAAATTTCAATAGGCAGCAGAATTATTCTTCATTTCACTAAACATATCCTATGGCTGATGCAGTTCCGAAAACCTCACGTAATAATGCCACAACTAATGGAATGTATAAAAATATTTTTATTTAAATAAGTGTAACCTTTTTTTTTTTGAACTGACAGAAAGAATTTCTGAAACTATTCCACTGCATTTTCCTTATTCAACTAAACTTCTTATATAAAGAAAAATAAAAGTTAATACAGTTGGAAATTTGTTGTCTTAGTGTTTTATTTTAGTGTTATTGCATCCTGAGAGAATGAATAAGCAAAAACTCAACGTGTTATGACCTTGCCAGTTTACCTCACAGCAAAACAGAAGTGACTTGTCTTTATAGTGTTTTCAGAGGATAGCTCACACATTCTTCTGTCTGAAGGTGAAAAACTATCCCTATTCAGCAGTTGAAATAAGGTCTCAGTCAGAAATCTCTCTTCTTTAGAATTGACTTAAGGTCAAAATACAGTATTTATATATATATATATATATATATATATAAGTGGAAAATTGCTATGAAATACAACAAGCAAGAAAAAAATATCCCATACCCTAGAGCACAACTATCCTAGTACGGTTGCAGCTAAACCACAACCTTTTCTAACACATTCAGCCACTCTGCTGCAATACCAGCTGTTACAAATTAACTCAGAGATGTACTCATTTATACCAGCTGAGAAAGCGAGTTTGCTTTCTTCAGTGATTGTTTATCCATCTTTCATCAGACATTATTTCAAAAGGAGGGAGGAAGGAACTGAATTGCACTGTTCCTTACCTGCTGAGGTCTAAGGTGTATATTATCAGGAATCTGAATTTGTCTGTTAATTTTGGAGATGCTTGTTTTTCAAGGATAAAGCTTTTTTAATCCCCTGGATGAGTACTTCTTGGGCTAGCTTAGCTTGCCTCACACCTCTCACTGTCAGGATTCATCCAAAACATTGCCTAAAGGACATGAGCAACTGTTCTCAAAGAACATCTTAAACTGTTTGCCAAAGGAAGTGCATTACTGATTATATTTGTATTGGGTTTACTTGCAAGGTTTTTATAGTAGGGGGGCTGCAGGGAGTGACCTCTGTGAAGAGTCCAGCAGTAGTTCCACATTAAATGAGTCAGGTCCAGACAGCTCCAAAAGGGACCAACCACTGCCCAGAGCCAAGCCAATAAGTGACGTTGTTTGCACCTCTGTGAGAGAAGATTTAAAGGGGAAGGAAAAAAAAGAAAAAAAAAAAAAAAAAAACACCGGAAAACTCACTCTTCTCTTTCTCTCCCAGTCGCTGTTGCACAGAAACAGAGAGAAACAACCCTGCAGACACCAAGGTCAGTGCAGAAGGAGGGCAGGAGATGCTCCAGGTGCAGGAGCTGAAGTTTCCCTGCAGCCTGTGGAGAGGCCCCTGGTGGAGCAGGCTGTCCCCCTGCAGCCCATGGGTCCCACACGGAGCAGATCTCCACGCTGCAGCCCGTGGAGGAGCCCCCGGTGGAGCAGGTGGATGTGGCCTGGAGGAGGCTGCGGCCCATGGAGAGCCCCTGCAGGAGCAGACCCCGGGCCAGAGCTGCAGCCCGTGGAGAAGAGCCCACACAGGAGCAGGGGGTCTGGGGGGGAGCTGCTGCCTGTGGGGGACCTGTGCTGTCCATTTCTGAAGGACAGACCCCATCATACAGAACAATATTGGAGCAGTTCTTGAAGAGCTCTAAGATCAGTTTGGGAAGGATGGCATCATGTGGGAGGGACCCCATGCTGGAGCAGAGGAAGAGTGTGATAAGGAGGGAGCAGCAGAGATGAAGTGTTATGATGATTGAAGCATTGAAACTTGTGCACCTATTTCAGAACCTTGAATTCTTGTTATCAGCAGGTATCTGAAAATTAGTCACTATAATGTTCAGTGCTGTGATGTTTCAATACTGTTATACTTGGGGCCTTTTTTAGATGTATTCCGTATCCATTACTACATAACACAAAGAGCTCTGGTTCACAGATGTAAAGCTTAGGAAAGGAAAATCCTGACCAAAATCCCTCATGTCCCAAATTAGGGGGGCGGGAGGGAGGCAGAAAAACCACAACAGATGCAAAGAAACTGGGGCACCATTGAAAGTTAGAACACAAGTACAGTATTCACTGGCTATTAAGAAAGCAATGATTAATCATCTGTTTTAAAGTGAGCAGGGGTTCTGCTTAGTGTTTATGTATTTGCCAAGATCACCATCCTGACCTTCACAGTCGTTGAGTAAATAGCAGCAGATGTTGAGCTGTAAGGCCACATAATTCAGCTAAGAATACATACTTATTTAAAAAAGAAAAAAAAAAAAGACATGCTTGATAAAATCTCACCTTAGTTTACTGCAGCTATACTGAGAGGGTAGGAGGGAGATTTTCTCAGAGGCACACTGGGCACGGTCTCTTCAAACCTAGAAAACTATGTTTGCTTCTGTGACTACTACTGCAACTAGTTTGTGTCCAATAGGCTCTGCACCTCATCTACAAGTAGAAGTTTCATGCAGTAATACCTAACAAATTTGCCAGCTAGACTTGAGAACCACCTTCTGTTACAGTGTTTGGATATTATTTAAAAAGTAGAGAAGAGCAGAGATTTTAAAAGGATGGTCAAAGTACATTTGCTTAAAAATGTTTGGTTTCACATTTTTTTTTATTTTTTATTTTTTTACAATTTGTATATGCAAAGAAATATATAGATAGATTAAATAAAAAAAAAAAACATTGTTAGCCATGACTTGGCTTTTTGTGGATTGTGAATCTGACTGCAGTTAAATGAAGTGTAAAAGTTGAGTGACTAGTTTTTCTTGGACACAGAATAACATGAAATGCCTTTTATCAGTCCCAGTCATAAAAACAAACAAAAGACCCTGTTTCATTCGTCATCACTAAAACTGTATTTCCCTTTTTTGTTTCATAACATGAGATATTTTTCAGAACATAAAATGTGTCTTTACAAAGGGACCTGAAGTTCAGCTTGGGTCAATACTGCTCAATAGTTCAATAAGCAAATAAGCATGCTTAACTAGACAGAAAAATTAATCAGGAGTAAATAAATTATATATATATATATATATAGTTCTTTGTGTGTCCTAGAGAAATTTAAATTAGAGGTACAGACCAATTCCCCTAGGATTCCAGTTTATAGGTGTTCCATAGTCACCAGCCCTAAGGAAATACTTAATCCATGACCTTAGTATGCACTTAAATTCAGGAGCATATTTAGAACTGGTAGATGGTCAAATCAAAACTGTACACCTTCAAGAATAACAAATACAAGAAATGGAACCAAATGTTGCTTCTTTTTATAACAGCAGCTAGACAGAGGAATCAGGCAAGTTTTCTTGAAGTATAGACTTCCTAGAGAGAAAGCAGCACAAAAGGGGAATTAGGATTAAATAATAATAATAATAATAATAATAATAATAATAATTTAAGCATTAAGATTACATTGCACTTCTGAAACTTATTTAGAGCTTAAGAAATACCTGAAGTACAGCAGACTGAACTTACTTGATAAATATTGTCTGATTCACACAAAATCTTTTAAATCCTGATTCAATATACTAGTATAAAAAAGATCAGAAGAGAGATCAATGTTTCATCACAACCATTCTCAGTACTAAGTTGCATCAAACCCATAACAGCATACTATTTAAAAAAATTAGCACAGTTTTAGTCTTAGTGTGGATGCAAATTATCCTTCCTTGAGAAACTGGTAATTTTAGAAGATCTACAGAATAGAGAAGAGAAGGGAAGAGAAAAGTATGTGATTTAGAGGAATTTCTGAGAATTTGGACACTGATCTGCTAACCACTCAAGCAGAATCCACAGCCCCAAATTATATTAAATTTCCACGCAATCCAATAGGAAAGATTGTCAATGACCAGACAAGCCAGTATGCATAGCAGTGATTATGTAAGACATTTAGAAGAAAATATTAGATGAGTAGTGTTTATCATAACTTGTGTACATAAAGACATGCATAAATACATAATCATCATGAATAAAAAGTGATATTCCTAAGATAGTGATCTGTCGAAAGAAAGCTCCTACTTCCCACTCTCGATTCCGTAGTTTATGCAGTTGCAGCTTAGTATTGAATATATAAATAGTCTTTAAAGCAGAACTGGAATTTAGATGGATTCTTTATCCACTGAAAACTATCTCAATAGTTTAAAGTTATGCCATGCAAGAATGAAACTACTTAAGAAAATGAAAAGGATTGAAAGCTCCCACCCATCCACACCTCCTTTGCTTCCCCTTAAGCAAATCAAGTGGCTACATGACCACTATGTGGACACTTTCTGGGGTTAAGTGGATTTGGCTCCTCAGAAAAAATGAACTCAAACAAGTGGTCCAATACCAGACTAATAAATAAAACACTTAGCATAAACTACTAAATAGAAATGGCATTATGACAAACTGTTTTCACATATCAGTAAGCGTG
This sequence comes from Anser anser, assembly GCF_964211835.1. Taxonomy (NCBI): domain Eukaryota; kingdom Metazoa; phylum Chordata; class Aves; order Anseriformes; family Anatidae; genus Anser; species Anser anser. The sequence continues at coordinate 45,950,025 of NC_139722.1, read as the reverse complement.
GTGTGAGGACGAATCCTAATATTTTCCTGTTATTCCTTGTGTGAGCAGTGGAGTTTGTACCTGCCAACCAGCTGTCAGCACCAAAACTGAACACACCTTTATCTCCTGGGCATGTACAGAGTAAAGCTATACTGCCAGAAATGAGACTCTCTGTCTGCTCTTTCATTTGCAATCACTTTGGGAAATCCAATGTAACAGTAAATTCAGTAATTCCCTAAATGAGTGAAAATATGAAGTGATATTTATTCATGACAAATGCAGATACTAGCTCACATGTGAAAACAATACAGATGTTTTGGCAGAATGCCACAGGTGTGTGACTATATTGTTTTCAGCCTTGGGTAGCTCAAGCACCATAGCAAAACTTCTAGATTATCTAACAATTGGCCAAATCAAGTATATCTGCATCAAAAAATTATTTTATGCCCTACGTGAATTTTAGTCATCCATCCCAAAGTTTTCACACCTTAGATCCTCATGGTTCTCTGTTGAAGGAAAAAAAAAAAAAAAGACTTTGATATGTCAGGTACGATAGTGATGACCTTAGTTACATGAATCAGAAAGCTCAAGTTAAGCTCTACTAAGTTGTCCTAAGAGAAAGAAAAACTAACCTGTTAATCTCTGATCAAATCACAAGATTAGACCACAAAGGCCAAAAAAAAAAAAAAAGCACCATATGGTTCATATCCATTTGTGTTATTTTTGAATATTAAATCCATTATATCTCTGTTATGTTTGCCACAGTGTAGATAGGAGTTCCTTGAAAGTGATTAATCAGTTTCACCACTTAAACCACTATTTGAACAACATTTACTTGGCTAAATTATTCCGTTAAAATATTTGGCAACTGTGAGAGATATTCCAAACAATGCAAGATAAATATATCAAGCTCACAAATCCCCATAAGGCAATTAGAGAATCAGTTAATGAACATTAGGAAAGACCAAAACAATTGTCTTCATTTTCTGTAGGAAAGGGACTATTTAACATTTTTCAAAATGTCATACAAATATGAGGCAAAATGTTACTGTACCTCATCTGTGAGGTATGTCTAGGGTTACTCAAGGTATTCATTAGGTAGATATTTCATTTTTTAGCATTCTTGAACAATTTTGTATCTTAAGTATAAAATGCACTCATTTTGACAGAAGTATGATTGTACCCTTTTATAATAAGCATGACTGCTTTATAAACTTTTAGCTAAAGATATTCAAAGCAGAATTCTTCTTTTTGTTAATGTTATTTGATTATATTTATTATTTTTTTTTAATCTTCAAACCATATTACTATATCATATAGGTCATTTACAATGTAATTGTTAAAGAGATTTTAAACTAGGTAATATTTATAAGAAAAGAGTGTGCAAATCATGATACATCCCATGAAACAATTATCTAGGAGAAATAAAAAGTAGGATATTTAAATACTATGTTCATTACTAGTAATTTGAGAAATATTAAACATTTGATCAATACAGTTTTTCTGTTTCATATCACTATCCTTATTTTTTTCACTACTTTTTGAAAACAAAAAAGGAAAATACAAAAAAAAAAAAAATAAGCAGAGCCAGGAGATCTCAACACTCAGAACACAAGCAATCTTCATGAAAATTTTCATCAAGAAGAAATCTTTATGGGTGTATTTTTTCAATGATCTCTACTTTTTTCCCCCTAATACAGGAAATATTGAGGAAAATAAAATATTTTGCTGAAGTATTTTCTGTTTTTACAATGTTTATATCTGTAGTAAAGACTCAGGCAACTTATCCTTCAGTTATAAACTTATCTGTTTAGGTAAGAACAAAATGAAGCCCAACAAGTGTAAGCTGACATCATTTCAACAGGGAGAATCCAGTGAGTAAGTAGAAAGCAAATCCATATAAAAACTTCAGGCTAATGGGTAATATGGCATATGAGAGTTCTAATTAGTTAGACAATCAGTTATGAAGCTTTATTGTAAAAGTGACAAATATGCTGAAGAATCAGATGCAAGAAGAGGAACACTAATTTGTCTGTTGCTTTATATGATTCATTTTATATATATATATATATATACATATATATATATACATATTTAGCATGGATGTGCAGAAAAATCTTTCTTTTTTCCTTCAGGAAGCTTCTGTAGATTTTTTGGGGTAAAGTTAAACAAAACCCAATACGTGAATTAAACTCTAAAAGCATCAGCCACTAGTTCCTAGGCCAAACTGTTAGCACTTCCATGTCTGTCATGGGGATCTTCACTTTTGTTGTGGCTGGAAAGTGACTTTCAGTCAAGAGTCATGTAATTTATATTTTATTTGAATGATCACTTGGAAAAAAAAAAAACAGACTTTTTACTAGACTAGTGAAAGCAGCCTTCATTGAGCTATGAATTATAAGGACTTATTCTTAAATTCTCTCTATGGTGAAAATACATATATCTTAAGAGCTGTTTCTGAAAACTTTGGTAAAGCTATACAGCAATTTTTCTTTAAGGTTGTAAAGTCTAAAAGGGGCTAGTTTAACATCCCTTTGAAGCTAATGGGAAGAAAATGTCCAATTGTCAGCAAATATTTTTGATCTTGTAGTAAACGTGCGTAGGGCCACATGACTAGGTGATATTCTGAGAGACTGATGTTATATCAGGAGTTTAAACTGAGTGGTCCCCCATGAACAATGAAGAAAAGGGTTCTCTAAAGGATCATTCAGAACAGGATTCTTTGAATGGCCTGAAAGAGGAACCTATTCCTTTCCTCCCCTGATGAACTTTAAAAAAAAAAAAAAAAAAGTTTGGCCTCAGCATCAGTTCTCACAGCTAAAACATACCAGAAGATATGGTTATAATTAGAGGTCTACCTTTGATTATTTCTATATACCTCTCTGCTTAATTATAGATGTCAGTGCAATAAAGTAGGCTCAGCTTTTTGTATAACATTTTTCCCCAAATTGCATCTGATACACAGTCATTTTGTCAAACCCCTACTTTAAAAATTAACATAGCAAAAGCAATCCCACATTTTTGAAAAACTATCCATTTAAACAAATAGGCTTTAATTCAAATCAGCTTCCTGAACAGCTGTAAGAAATTGCTCAGAACAATTTTATTTAGACTACCATGCACAAAATATGATTATACCAAGGAAATTGTATTCCTTACTGAGGAATACTAAGGGATTATATTAAGGAAAGCATTAAAATATATCTGCATGGCCACTATGCATAAAAAAGTTAAAACTATATGTTACGCCTGTTCAAATCCAAGAAGAAAACATATCAGTAATTGTTTTAATTGATTTTGTGGAGTAATAATTTGCTTGGGAACGATTCTTTTTTTATTATGAGGGAACATAAATAGACAAACCTAGAAGTGTGCTGAAGGACTCAGAACAAGAGACTCAGCTGTATAATTTAGAAAGTGATGATACAGTAGAACTGATGACCCACAAGTGAATATCAATTTCTATGGTGATATAATTAGTTTTTGTTAAAAATACACTAGATGAGTAAAAATACTCTAGCAACATTTAGTATGTTTCTACACAATGTACACAAAATCAAAGAATGATTTTAATATGTGTAGGCTTTAAATGGTAGTCAAATGCTAACTGTATGCCCTTAGTACTTATTACTACTTCAAAACTGTTACATTGTATATAAAAAATAGCCTGATGGAATTTAGTGTTCTTGTGGTGTTTTGTCAGCATCACAGTCCACATACTAATTCTGATTTTTATTTTATGGTGTATCATACTAATAATTAGGCACAGATTTGTATATAGTCAGTGCTGGTAGATGTTATTTTAATTTTTACCTGTGTTACCCATGGAGCAATACCTGAAGACCTCTTCCTCACCAAAATGATAGCATAAAAGTCCATGTTTGTCCTTTCCATGACAAAAGAGAAGGATTTTTTTTTAATCATCTCTGTCATTCTAGCAGAGAAGCACTCTGTCCCTAAAAAGAAAATACTATACAAACTGGAAAACACTTTTCCCAATCTTCTTAATAAAATGGATACATTTTACTATCAGTTGCTCATGACATTTTGGTGATGAAGAATAATTACCAAATTTGTGTCCTATATTAGTTTGCAGTTAGGCTTCAAGCCCCCATATAGATAAAATGCATATGGTTCCTTCTGTGCTTCAAGACTTGAATATGAAATCAGGTATCTTTATATCAAATGGCACATTATAGAGTCATAGCTGTTTATGAGTGCATTTTTTGTTGCAAGTAAAAATGGAATGATTGAACTTCTCAGACACCAGAAAGCTGAAAGACCAAAAATATGTTTCTAAGCACAGACTACTCTTTTATCAACATTTCTATCTGCAACAAATCAGCTTGTCAGAGTAATTTTAAGAGGTACATAAATTATGTATTATTGCTGTCAGATGTAGGTACAAAAGGAATGTGCAACAAATTTTAGGCCTTTTAGCAGGCACAGAGGAGACAATGGTAAGTACGTTTTGAATTAACTGAAGTAAGTTGACTTAAAATTAACACACTTGGGGATGGGGATGTGTTGTGAGGGGTTTTTTTGGGTGCTTTTTATTTATCTACTTTAAAGTGGTCTCTGCTATACCTTTCAGGTACACCCAAACTTCCCAGTTCCATTCATAACCAAGTTTTAAGACAGTAATTCTGAATACTTTCATTCAAAAAAGCACGGTCTATGAGATGCTATAATGCAGAAATAAAATATTTAAAGGTATTTCACATGGTATTCATCAATTCTATGTAAATGAAGTGGTAGGAAGTCTGGACAGTGTTTGCTATATTTGAATTAGGAAACATATTACGTTTGAGCTGTCGCTGAACTGCTGTTATGGAAATCCAACACACTGATCTTTTGAAGATGAACTAATCTCCAAGCATGATTGGAGATTTAAAAAATAAAGAAAACAAACAAAAATTTGAATATAAAATTTCACTGTAAAGTGATACCTATGATCATTTTTATTAAAACTGTAACAAACACTATGTCATATACAATAATTGCCATAAAGTAACAAGTATTTAGGAACTACAGATACGTGGAAATGTTTGAAAATCATCTGTAGTCTTTACTAATTAGAAATGTTTCTAGCAGTCACAATGTGGAACCAAAACAGCAGGTGTCTTCAAAAAATATGTATATCCACCAAAAATATGGTGAAATTGGAGACAGTTAAAACTGTACCTCTTACAGACACACTTAAGCTAATTTTAAATTAATTTGGATTCCATTAGCATGGTAGTCATGGAGCTCAAAGAACTCCCTGGAAACTTGACTAACTTAGATGACTAATCAATCTACACTGATTATTTGCATCCAAATTTACAATCTTTAGGTTGTCACAGCTTTGACTGTGGTATATACATGCCATGGCAGCAGTGCAATGAGCAGAAAACAAGGTAAGATGTGATAACATCTATTAAACATGGAACTAATTTTTACCAAAACATAATTTAATTATAAATACAGATACCACTGATTTTCACTAAGAAAAATAATCGTCCTTCTGGGCCTCTGCTTAGCAAATCAACAACCCAGGAAAGATAAAATATTTTCAGGACAGCATTCTTTTATGGTTTGTTGGTTTTTTGTTGTTGTTGTTTGATTGATTGTTTGTTGTACTCTGATTTTCCATCATAATCAAAGAGCTCTTAGAAAACACAATCTCCATCTCTCATGTAATTAAACTGGCTCAAAATTGAACTACATAAAATGGTCTCAGTTTGCAAGTGAAGGGCACTGTCACTTACACTATACGTTAAGAAAGAGCTCCTCCCAACCCCAAGTTGTATTTTACAACTCAATAGAAATGAACAACACTTTTCTAAAATAAATAAATAAATAAAAATCATTGAATGTTGTTTATTTTTTGTGCAAAACTTAATAAAATAATTCAAAAACAGCAACAAATAATTCAAAATTTTATTTGAAAATAATGTCAAAAGTACTCAAATATTCTAATAAAATTTCAAGCTATGTCTGTTTTGAATGTTATTTTAATTTATTTTTAGGATAACTAAATATAACTTTAAAATTGTATATACAGGAATTTAAAAAGAAGTGTACAACTTTGCCGAGAGCCACTTGCCGAGGCGACCGGCTCCAGGGCAGACGCGTGCTGCAGCGGAGCATGGGATCGGGACAGGCAGGGCTATTTTTTCGGCCATCGAGCCTACGTGAGGGAGCCGCCAGGCACCAGCAGCCCTCGTGAGGGAGGCTGACGAGGCGTAGGAGGAGCCAGCAGCGTCAGCGACAGCTCCCCCCCCCGGCCGTTCAAAGGCAGCCCTTAGGGAACGCGAGCGACCAGGAGCGCGGCGAACAGGGAGTGACGCGGCAGTGAGCGCGGGCAGGGCGGGCAGGCAGGGCGGAGCGCTCACACCCGCCCATAGGGACAACTCCTCCAACGGCACTCTCCCGTCAGCTGGGCTGCGATGGTCTCCACCAGGCACGGTGCTTTCTCTAGGAAGTCAGTACACACCCAGACCGACTGCCCGTCCAAACATGCGGCAGTTCAGGTCTCCGGATGCGGGGAGTGTCTGAGCCTCTTGCTGCCATCGGCGGGAGGCAGGGAGACTGCTTGCGTGAGGTGCGAGCAGGTGGACGACCTGGTCCGCATGGTGGCGGAACTCAAGGAGGAGGTGCAGAGGTTGAGGGATATCAGGGAGTGCGAGCGGGAGATAGACTGGTGGAGCGACTCCCTGCAGGACCGGAGGGAGAGGGACCAGGGTGAGACGCCCCAAAGGGGGGTGGACCCCTGCCCTGTCGCCATCGGGCAGAGGGAGGGGACCTGCGAGTTGAGGAGGAATGGAGACAGGTCCCTGCTCGACCTCGCAGGAGATGCCCTCCCCTTCCGGTGCCGCCTTCCCAGGTGCCCTTGAACAATAGGTTTGAGACCCTGGAGCTTGAGAGACCGGTGGGTGAGGATGAGGTAGGAAGCCTACCCGGGAGGATGTCTGAGGTGAGGAAGTTGACTGCACGCCTCAGGACTGCCTCCACCAAGAAAGAAAGAAGGGTGATTGTTGTGGGCGACTCCCTCCTCAGGGGAACTGAGGGCCCTATTTGTCGGCCTGACCCCACACATAGGGAAGTCTGCTGCCTCCCTGGGGCCAGGGTCAGAGACATTACCAGGAAGCTTCCAAACCTGGTTCGCCCCTCTGACTATTACCCGCTTTTGATAGTCCAGGCTGGCAGTGACGATGTTGAAAAGAGAAGCCTCAAGGCTATCATACAGGACTATAGGGGGCTGGGACGATTGGTGGAGGGAGTGGGAGTGCAGGTGGTGTTTTCATCTATCCCTACAGGGGAAGGGAGAGGCACGGAGAGGACACGGAAAGCTCGCGTGGTTAATAGGTGGCTTAGAGGCTGGTGCCAGAACAGAAATTTTGGGTTTTTTCACCATGGGGAACTTTACTCGGCACCTGGCCTGATGGCCCCAGACGGGTCCCTATCTCCAAGGGGAAAACGGATCCTAGGCCAGGAGCTGGCGGGGCTCATAGAGAGCGCTTTAAACTAGGTAAGAAGGGGGACGGGGCTCAAACAAGGCTTGTCGGAGCTGTGCCGGGGGAAACAATGGCTAGGCCGGGGAAGAAGGCGATGGCCCAGCTGAAGTGCATCTACACTAATGCACGCAGCATGGGTAACAAACAGGAGGAGCTGGAAGCCATCATGCAGCAGGCAGGCTACGACTTGGTTGCCATCACGGAGACGTGGTGGGACCGCTCCCACAACTGGAGTGCTGCAATGCCTGGCTATCGGCTCTTCAGGAGGGACAGGCAGCACAGAGGGGGTGGTGGCGTGGCTCTCTACATTAGAGAATCTTTCGATGTTGTGGAACTCCAGGCTGGGAATGATAAGGTTGAATCCCTGTGGGTTAGGATCTGTGGGAAGGCTGGCAAGGCTAGCATCCTGGTCGGGGTCTGTTATAGACCGCCGAACCAGGATGAGGAGACGGATGAGGAGTTTTATAGGCAACTGACAGAAGTTGCAAAATCGTCAGCGCTTGTCCTCGTGGGGGACTTCAACTTCCCGGACATATCCTGGAAACACAACACGGCACAGAGAAAGTAGTCTAGGAGGTTTCTGGAGAGCGTGGGAGATAGCTTCCTGATGCAGCTGGTCAGTGAACCTACCAGGGATGGTGCACCGCTAGACCTTCTCTTCACAAACAGAGAAGGACTGGTGGGAGATGTGGTGGTCGGACACTGTCTGGGGCAGAGTGACCACGAAATGGTAGAGTTCTCTATTCTTGGCGAGGCCAGGAAGGGGACCAGTAAAACTGCTGTATTGGACTTCCGGAGGGCTGACTTTGAGCTGCTCAGGACGCTGGTTGGCCGAGTCCCTTGGGAGGCGGTTCTGAAGGGCAGAGGAGTCCAGGAAGGCTGGGCGCTCCTCAAGAAGGAAATTGTGATGGCACAGGAGCGGTCCGTCCCCACGTGCCCAAAGACGAGCCGGCGTGGAAGAAGACCGGCCTGGCTCAACAGAGAGTTGCGGCTTGTGCTTAGCAGAAAAAAGAGAGTTTATAATCTTTGGAAAAAAGGGCGGGCCACTGAGGAGGACTACAAGGATGTAGCGAGGCTGTGCAGGGAGAAAATTAGAAAGGCCAAAGCTCATCTGGAGCTCAACCTGGCTGCTGCCGTTAAAGACAACAAAAAATCCTTTTACAAATATATCAACGCGAAACGGAGGACTAAGGAGAATCTCCATCCTTTACTGGATGCGAGGGGAAACCTAGTTACTAAGGATGAGGAAAAGGCTGAGGTGCTTAATGCCGCCTTTGCCTCAGTCTTTAGCGGCAATACCGGTTGTTCTCTGGATACCCAGAGCCTTGAGCTGGTGGAAGGGGAGGGGAAGCAGGATGTGGCCTTCGCTATCCATGAGGAAATGGTTGGCGACCTGCTACGGAGCTTGGATGTGCGCAAGTCGATGGGGCCGGATGGGATGCACCCGAGGGTACTGAGAGAACTGGCAGAGGAGCTGGCCGAGCCGCTTTCCATCATTTATTGGCAGTCCTGGCTATCAGGGGAGGTCCCAGTCGACTGGCAGCTAGCCAATGTGACGCCCATCTATAAGAAGGGCCGGAGGGCAGACCCAGGGAACTATAGGCCTGTCAGTTTGACCTCAGTGCCAGGAAAGCTCATGGAGCAGATTATCTTGAGGGTCATCACGCGGCACTTGCAGGGCAAGCAGGCGATCAGGCCCAGTCAGCATGGGTTTATGAAAGGCAGGTCCTGCTTGACGAACCTGATCTCCTTCTATGACCAAGTGACGCGCTTGGTGGATGAGGGAAAGGCTGTGGATGTGGTTTACCTTGACCTCAGTAAGGCTTTTGACACAGTTCCCCACAACATTCTCCTCAAGAAACTGGCTGCTCGGGGCTTGGACTGGCGTACACTTCGCTGGGTTAGAAACTGGCTGGATAGCCGGGCCCAGAGAGTTGTGGTGAATGGAGTCAAATCTGGTTGGAGGCCGGTCACTAGTGGTGTCCCCCAGGGCTCGGTACTGGGGCCGGCCCTCTTTAATATCTTTATCGATGATCTGGATGAGGGCGTCCAGTGCACCCTCAGTAAGTTTGCAGATGACACCAAGCTAAGTGCGTGTGTCGATCTGCTCGAGGGCAGGAAGGCTCTGCAGGAGGATCTGGATAGGCTGGAGCGATGGGCTGAGGTCAACTGCATGAAGTTCAACAAGGCCAAGTGCCGGGTCCTGCACCTGGGCTGCAACAACCCCAAGCAGAGCTACAGGCTGGGAGATGAGTGGCTGGAAAGCTGCCTGGCTGAGAAGGACCTGGGAGTATTGGTCGGCTGAATATGAGCCAGCAGTATGCCCAGGTGGCCAAGAAGGCCAACAGCATCCTGGCCTGTATAAGAAGCAGTGTGGCCAGCAGGTCTAGGGAAGTGATTGTGCCCCTGTACTCGGCTCTGGTGAGGCCGCACCTTGAGTACTGTGTTCAGTTTTGGACCCCTCGCCACAGGAAGGACATGGACGTGCTTGAGCGAGTCCAGAGAAGGGCGACCAAGCTGGTGAGGGGTCTGGAGAACAAGTCTTACAAGGAGCGGCTGAGGGAGCTGAGCTTGTTCAGCCTGGAGAAGAGGAGGCTCAGGGGCGACCTTATCGCTCTCTACAGTTACCTTAAAGGAGGCTGTAGAGAGGTGGGGGTTGGTCTGTTCTCCTACGTGCCTGGTGACAGGACGAGGGGGAATGGGTGAAAGTTGCGACAGGGGAGTTTTAGGTGGGATGTTAGGAAGTACTTCTTTACTGAAAGGGTTATTAAGCATTGGAACGGGCTGCCCAGGGAGGTGGTGGAGTCACCATCCCTGGAGGTCTTTAAAAGACGTTTAGATGTAGAGCTTAGCGATATGGTTTAGTGGAGTACTTAGTGTTAGGTCGAAGGTTGGACTCGATGATCTTGAGGTCTCTTCCAACCTAGAAATCTGTGATACTGTGATACTGTGAACTTTGAAAACAATAATATGATTTCAAACAGAAGATTAAAATAATTTAAGAGAGTGAAAACCAGGATGAACTCAAAAAAAAAAGAAAAACATTTTCATATGTACCTGAATTTGCTCAGCTATGAATAAAACAGATTGCATAACTCATCTTTTCTCAATGTTAAATTTTGAAAAGAAATATTTTAGAGTGTAATCACACACAAGGTTTTATGATTCACTTTGCCATCTTGAGCACCTGTGCCATTTGAGAGGGTAAAACATACAGTTTAAATCAACATTAAAGAAATAGGGTTTTCTGAACATTTTCACAAAACAGCTCCATCAAAAACTGCAAGCATATCAGTTTACCACTTTCATGTCCATACTAATCGCTTTAAATTCTATAAGTGTTGAATCTCAGAAAAACAAACTAACCCTCAGTACACTGCCCAGTTTTGTTCCTCTCTTCATTTCATAAATAGAGGGAGAAAGTATGTGTGAGAAACATCAAGAAACTATATGTAACAACCAAAAATTACTGTTTAGCTCACGTCTATTCAGATCACACACAATCTCTTACGGTAGATGCATCAGAAGATTTAAGCTGGTCTTGGCAAGATTTTAGTTCATTGCAAACATTCTCTTTTACTCATATAGCAATCCCAAAATAATGAAAATCCGTATCTAATCTGAGATCTTCAACAATCATTTAAGATCTAATCAACAGTCTTTCTCTTTCTTTACTATTCCTACATCCCACCATGCATTTCATAAAGAACAGATTATCTATATCCACATCTATGCAAAGGAAAGTGTTTCTCAGGCTGCATATCTGAAAATATTTCCAGAGGAGCAATATCAACAGCAACACAGAAGTCAGTTAATAAACTGACAGCTGCTAAAAACTGTTGAGGAAGACTTCAAAGCTGCCCTTTGCAGCAATTACATGTTGAGAAAAGGTGAATTTTACTGCCCTTACTAAGGTTTTGACCTAGATCTGCCACAGATGAAACTTTGCATTCATATAGCACCTGCCATCTTCCATCCCTAAGGATTTCAGAGCACTTTTCAATAAGGTAGAACTGCTGGAATTGGCATTCAGGAAGGCATTTTAAGAATTATTCTCCAAGTGAAACCTTTGACACTAAGCAGACTTATTTTGTTTTCAAAACTACTAGGTAAGAGTTGGAAAATGAAAAACAGTTCTCCAAGGAAGATTCTAAAAATAAAACAGCCACAGAAGCTCAATAAATCCATAATTACTTCTTTTAATAGTCAGCCTGTTACCCTATAAATTGCAGTAAGAATTCCATTCAATGTTAGGATATTTATTTATAAACACTTATGTTTTAAAATCCCACTATTTCCAACAAAAGCTGTAAAAGCATAGCTGCAATCAATTAATTTTAACCTATGTAAGGAAAAACTGTGTTTCAGAGCTACATGCTTAGAATAGTGTGAATCTAACTTTACAGATCATCTTTGAATTATACAGTCTATAACACCTATTAGTATGTGATCATGTGCCATGTCTCTGAATGTTGGCAAACTTTGTACATTCCAGTATTGGCATGGAGGCTCTCCCAATGTGAAGAACATAACAGACTGTGCACTTGCTTGGGAAATGAAGCCCACAGTAACCCAAGAAGAGGCTGACAATGTCTCTTCCAGCCTAGATAATTCTGTGATTCTGTGAATGCTACACACGACCAAAGATATTCTGTGTCCATATTTCTCAACAGACAAGATAACTTCCAATGTTTTTTATCCCACAAGAACTTGTAAGACACCCATTATAACCTATCTAGCACTTGCTCTGTCACAGGGCTATGCAGGAGATGTTTCCTTTTCTAACAACTTCCTTAAAAAGCACAAATGGTGGTGAAGGAATGCGAGCAAGAAGCTTGGCATATAGGTCAAGTACTTTCCACCTTGGTCTGCAGTGGCCAGCTACTGTATCTGCCAGATCACGTTTGGTCCTCCAAAATGCCTTCATGGAACCAGTCGCCCTTGTATGTGTCAGAGTCCAGAACCCCTAGAGGCATGTGGACTCCAAACATGCCCATGGAAAGGATGATTTCCTTTCCTTTCAGACAGGTGACAGTCTGGACCCAGTGTCAATACTGCTCACCAGCATCCAGAGTGACAGCACAGACCAGAGAGAAGTGGAGGAGACAAAATCCTCCTTGGGATGTATATCTTCTATCTTCCAAAAGCAAGTAGAATTTTATATTAAAATTTTATGAAATCATTCACAGGGCAGAAAATGAGATTAATACCAACAAGTGCAGATGTCCTTGTCCTTCAGCACTAACAGTAACCACATGGACTTTAGCCGTGCAAGAAAATTTAAGTTAAATCTTTCCCCATACCAGCAGCTTACATCATCCTCAACCACTACATCAACAGCCTCTCCTATCCATTTGAACTTCAGGTAAAGACCTACATCTGCCTGGTGTTCCAGTAGCTTGTCTGTGAAAAAAAAAAAAATCAAAACTCAAATACATAAAATAGTTGCTTTCCAACACTCAAGTTTCTGGACCAGAAAGCCTGAGTTTCTTCTGGGGTTGTTTATGAAAGGTTGCTTTTTAGACACACCTATGCAGAATGCAATGAAAACCTTTGCTAGACTCACTGATAGTTACAACCAACTCAGTTGATTCTAGGCCTTTTCTTAGGTTCAAAGCACCTGCCTGCACAGAGCATGAAAACCCTTTTGTACACAAAGACTGTTACACTTCTGTGTGTGTGTGTTTGTCCTCCTTGTGCAGGAGGAGACAGGCACATACTACAGACATGACAACATGCAAAATCTTCCTGTGGTGACAGGCTTGCACAGAATGTCTTTGTAGGGCAATGTGTAGATCTTACTAGCATAGCAGCATGCTTAGTCTGGGAAAAATAGGGCAGGGTTTCTGACCTGCACATCAGAGTATCTGAATACAAATCCCATGCAGAAAAGTCAGAATGAAGATACAATGCAAGTCTGTGGTGCTTTATGCAATGTAAGTTAACAACTTCAGATGTTCCAGATAAATACACGAATGTGCATGACTATCCCATCTGCACAGTGTTGATTTGGTCTTTATAGATGTTGAAGTTTTACATTATTCAGAAAAAGTTTAGTATAATCCTTAGCATTCTGCTTCAACATATGATATCAACTGCAATAACTTCCCAAAGCCTCATACCAATCAAGGTGACAAATTCTTTGCCCATATATATGCACACAGAGAATACAAATTTATTTTTAGAAGACCTTCCCCTTCATGAAACTGCTGAAATGAGCAGTTAGAATAGAACTAACAACAAAATTGATTCAGCCAGGCAACTATTGCCATTCCTGCACTGTCAGTTATTTTTTGATAAAGTATTCAGCATCAATTAATGCTTTATTTTTGAGGTAACTTTTTCCCCTAAGTATCCAGCCTTTAAACTCCCGAATCAGGGAAGTTACTTTGGGTTTACACAGGTATGACTGAGGGCCTCTAGTCATTTCTTTCACTCAGTGAGCTTTAAAACAGACCTTTTGATATAAATTGGGTCAATAAACATGACAAATCTGGAAAATCCTCTGTAGAAATGACTAGAAGTAGTAGGTGTGCATCAGCTGTCAGCAACTGGTGTTGCCTATAGGCAAAAGGGATTCAATTGGAAAACAGTCTTAGCAATAAAATTAAAGTCCATGAGGAAATTTATAACAATTCCAAAACCATTGATTGTACTGAAAAACTTAAAAGCTGAAAAACAGCTTAAATCACAAGCAAGATCCTTGTACCTTGCTAAAACAATGGTGAGTGTTTTTGTTTTTTTCTTTTGCAAGAGCAAGAAGGAGCACAACTTGAAAAAAGTGCTGAGTTTAATTTTATTGTGATTTAGATGGTATTTTTTCTAAATTAAGTTTCCACACATTTATCGACACCGAATGGACATCCAGCTGAACTGACAAAGCCTAATACAGGAATCGGTATCAAGTAGTTTATTGTTAATGTATCTGGCACGTTATTCTATGGGACAATACCATTTGTGTCTGATGGCATTGATGTAATTAGTTAGTAATCAGGATCCCTGCCAACTGCTTGACACAAGTTAGGGTCAGAGCCAACAAGCTGTGGGTACATGTTTAATCATCTGCATGTCAACATATTTTTGCCCTCAGGTAGATGTGCAGAATGTCAGCTCCTTCATAATTTATGAATGAATAGATAGATGAGTAGATAAAGGAGAGAAGAAAGGATTTGATTACCAAAAATTATTTTCCAATATTTGAAAATAATGACTACTACAGTAATCTTCTCTCAAAACTTCATCAAGGTCACAACTTCATTGGCTAGAAGATGTATCAAGAAATTTTATTTCAGCCTTTGAAGAATGTAAAATTTTAAGGGGAAACCAGCAGCTAAATTTTTTTACAGAATTATATTTTTATGCCACTTTGCTACAAATAGGTCTAAATTCCTTTGATATTAAACTCACCATAACAGTTAGAGCTGGATTCCCGTCTTGCAGTGTCAGAGGGCAACAGTGTGCCCCAGAACTTCTGCTTCCTAATCTTTATTCTTCTGGTCTCTCTACACTAGCAAAAAAAAAATGAAAAATACTACCTTTGCAAATTATATAACTTGTTTTCCCTGATGTCATCATAACAGCTAAGTTAATCAGACATGGGCTTTTTTTTTTTTTTCTGCTGTTCCTCCTTATTGATTTTGTCAAGTTTTCAGAGAGGAATGTGAATGTAAAAAATTACACTTAATAAAAATTTTAAACTATATAGAGGAGGTAGAGAGATGTAATGATCACAACAGCAAAAGATCCAAGCCAGTTTCCATCTCTAAGGCACTTTCTGCCTTTATAACACACAGAAGTGTCAATTAAACATTGCAATACATCAACACTGACAATTCTCTCCAAATACAATTAAGCAAGCACTTGCAATAGCATGTTTTAAACTTTGTCAACATGTTTGTCTTTATAACAGGGCACACTTTGATCCACAGTGTCATTCAATATTCCTGGCTTCCTGGATCAGAAGGTGTAACAAGAACCAATGTCTGCTGTGATTGTTCCATACTACTTTATGAAGTGACACAAGCATCCCAAGGTTACTTTTAGGAAGATGCAAATCTACTTTCTCTATTTCATGAAGAGTAGTATATATTTTTTCCACATTATATTTGATGAACAAACATTGTTTAATTTTAACTATTTCTTGTCTAGCTAAAGAAAGGCTTTCCAAATGACCTGGAGCTGAAAATACACACTGGCTTGAAAGTTTGCTTATATACTATTCATTTAATATCATATGCAATTTTTGAATCAGGGGGAGAGGGAGAAGAAGAGTCCATGTTCATTTCTAAATAAAGTAATATTTTCTTTTTTTTTTTTTTTTAAACCACAAAATGTGTGCAAATGTAATCAACTTTCATTACTCCCTTACAAGCTGACTGTATAATCTTAGTTCAGGGTCTCGTGATTTATCTTTTTAAAGACCCTGGAAAGCAAAACAGAAATGAAAACTACAAATAGGCAGATTTCTTAGAAATTCTTTATAAAGACTTTTTATACTTTATGAAAGTCTGAAGAGATTCATAGCTGTAGATTGTAAGAGAAGCATTAAGAGTATAGTAAAGACAGAGTATAAGTAGAATTATTTTTTTCATTGTTATGAGAAGTTTCATTGTTATTACTGAAGAGAATTTCAAACCAATTTTATCAATTATAACAGTTTTTAGGAGAATAAATAAAAGAATGTAATATGGATAGATTGTACTATGTGACAATCTGCATCTGAAGTTCTGACAAAAAAAGCATGCTTTAAATAACTGTTATGTTTAATAGCTGTTTAAGGGCTCCTGGATTAGGTCCCTTCTCCTTCACCGTTGAATTTTAAAATTTTAATTTCCTAGCCCTCCCTTATCAGTGTTTACCTGTCACATTACCTTTCTGAGATTTGCCTTGCATGGATGTAGGTAGAGTAATTAAACAAACATGATTATTACACTAAGATGTATATTTCTTCTGCTATAGCTGATATTATTTAGCTTGTCATCCTTTGGACTTAAAGGGGGAAAAAAAAGTCTGGCCTGAGGAACAGTCAAAGGTAAATAAACAATACTCTGTGCAAAGAGGTGATACTCAACTAAAGACAATATTTTTTTTTAATATATTTGTCAGACTCATGCATATCCTTTTACTGCCCTTCTTCACTTTAACTTTTTTCCCTTTTCTCCTAGCTATAGGAGGCACAATTTTTAATTACAATATTTAGTTTGTAAACTAAGCATTAAGAGAAATGTGAATATGACTACCTCAGTGCAGATTCTCAATTGTAATTTAACCAGCTAAGCAACCAAGTTTAAAACTCTCAAATTTAGCATATATTTTGGTTCTCTTGGATTGCTAATACTGTGTCTAGGTGGATATTCAGATGCACAACACAATACTCCCATTAAGAAAAATGGATTACAGAATACGAAAAATTGAGATCAATATTTGCAAAGATGCTTTTTCCACCTTGATAACATCCACTCATAATGAAGAATTTATTCCAAATATCTAAATTAAATTCTTAAGATTCTTAAAAATTCTTAATCTTTTAGATTAAAACCATTACACGTAGTCCTATCACTCCACTCCATGACAAAGAGTCTCTCCTCTGCTTTCCTATAGGCCCCCTTTAGGTACTGGAAAGCCACTATAATGTCTCCCTAGAGCCTTCTCTTCTCCAGGCTGAATGACCCCAACTCCCTCAGCCTCTCTCCATAGGAGAGGTTCTCCAAACCTTTGATCACCCTTGTGGCTGTCCTCTGGACATGTTCTAATACAGCCATGTGCTTGGGGTCCCAGAGCTGAATGCAGCACTCCAGGTGGAGTCACACAGGAGCAGAGTAGAGGGAAAGAATCACCTCCCTCTGGTCATGCTTCTTTTGATGCAGACCAGGATACAGTTGGCTTTCTAGGCAGCAAGAACACATTGCCAGCTCATGTTGAGCTTCTCATCAACTAAGGACCCTCAGGTCCTTCTCCTCAAAAATGCTCTCCATCCATTCTCCACCCAGCCTGTATTTGTGCCTGGGACCTTACATTTGGCCTTATTGATTTATGGCTGTTTGCTTTACAGAATGGGGAGGCAAGAGGGAAACTCGAAATGGTAACTGGAGTTTTGTACTTTATACTCGTACAAAACCTTCCTTGAGAAATATTCTTGAAGTGGTTTGGATAGCAATTAATAAATAGTGAATGGCTGTAAACAAAGTTAATAGTAAATGCCAGTATATTGACTAGGAGTTTCTGACATGTCACAGTGATTTGTAATATGTATCACTATTTTGTATTATAAGAGAGAGCATTAGAAAAATTTGGTGCTTAACAGTCAATTACACCCTCCTCATGATAAAATAAAGCAGCATCAGTAGTGATGCCATATGAGATCCTAATTTAGTGTCAAATAATCCTTACAAGGATTTCGGAGGAATGTGACAAAATACCTCCCTCCCCTCCCCTCCACCCCCCCCAAAAAAAAAAAAAAGATAACAGGAAGACATAGGAAGAAAAAGTAGTGAAAAATAGAATTACATTTACAAAAAGAACAGCAAATCTAGACGTTGCCCATACTAATAGAAACTTTCCTGCACAGCCTTATAGGAAAAAGGGTAGAGTTTGATTGATACATTGGATACACAAAATCAGATTTCACACATTTTATGAAATGTGCAGGGAGAATAATTCTAACCTTGCAGGAAGTTAGATTGGATGACTGCCCTTCTCTCATATTGTTCAGTTCTATTCATGCCCACTAATTGAAGCTTTTCCCCGAGTGGTAAGGTCTGGATTCAAAGCTGACTCAAGAGTATAACAGCATACCCACTAAGCAAAGATTGTTAGAATTTCCTAGTTTTAACCTACTTTCAGTATCAGAAAGACTCTTGTAACAAGATTGTTAAAATACCTAATCATTATGTGCCCAGCCCTTTTTCACTGTTTGCTATATCATTTTTGTATTGTATCTTGTTTTAACAACAATTATTGTTATACACTAACGAAAAACAGTTCATAATGAAGAGATCAGCTGCAATATTCAGTGTACCTATAAGACAATCTCAAATATTAGCTTTAACAGAAAAAAAAAATGATCTAAAGAACCAATCCTGGATTGCTGTAAAAAGTAACAATGCTTTTTTACTACCATTGTAAGGTACAAAACGCATTCCAATCTTAGTGTCAAGTAGACTCAAAAAGTAAGATTTTACTTGCCCCCTTTGAAATTCTTTGCTAATTGAGAAGACACTCAAGAGAAAAGAAACTTCCATTTTCTGGAAAAAAAAACAAGTCATAAAAGTCCACATTTTTAAAAATTTACCACTTAAAAAAGGAAAAAAAATCATACCCTTATCAGTTTATCTGCTACTTCAGTAAGAAGTTGTAAACAATTGCAATTTTCATATAATCATAGCTTGGAAATTTCTCCTATGTGTTCCCTTTTGTACTTGTATTTTACCACTTATCAGATTACAAATTGGTCTCCTGCAAAGAAAAAATATTCCAAAAACAACAAGAAAAATTTGGAAGTTTTATTTTTATGATAAAAAGCCTCCTAATCCAGTATTCCCTTTTACATCCTTTTGGGATTCTTTGAACTTAAGATATTTTTCAAGTATTTTGTGGTATATTTAACAAAATTGAATATATTGCTTGAAAATTCTAGTGTTTAGTCTCTTTTTTTTTTTTTTTTTTTTTTTTGGAAAGTCAGGAAACAACTACTTTCCCCCACCACCTAGTTTAGAAATTTTCTTACAGCTGATGGCACGCTTTACAATACTGAAAACTACGTAAGATGAATCACATGCTCCTGAATAGCAACTGTGTTTGCTTTATTTGATTTTGGTTGTTGCTGGGTTTGTGGGTGTGCTTTTTTTTTTTTGGTGGTGGTAGTTCTGTTTTTTTGTTGCTGTTGTGTTGTTTTTTTTTCTCTCTAGAAACATGCTTACTCTACCTATCCACTTAGCATATTCCTTCTAACATACAAACACTGAGTAAGAGTAGTTCAGGGATGTCATCATTGGCTGAAATGAGTAAAAATCAAGACAAACTCTCCTATAGTTTTGTTTTCTAACTGTACAAGCAGTTTGGACAAAATTAGAAGATAGTGTTTTAAAAGCCAAGATCGCTGCCTCACTATGAAAGTTGCATTAAAATTACTGCTTTTTTATCTGATGCTTTCCTATCAAACGTTATAAATAACAAGTATACGATAAGGCTTCTGAGTCTGAAAATGCTTTCATGTCTAGAAATGATATAGACAAAAATAAACCAAATTAGTTGTTGCTTCCTATTTAGCATGTGAATTGAAAGCCAAACTACTTTGATCTGACAGGTAGGGACAAGGATGAAAACAAACAAACTAGACCTATCCTTGAAGTGGGGATCATTCGAATTTCTATGATGTGGTTCCATGCTGCTCACACACTGAATATGTTTGATACATTTAATAGAACAAAATCAAAATTTTTATAATGCAATTCCTTCAGCAAGAAGGAAAAGGGAGTCAGTAAGGAAGCCTTCCTTGAAAAAAAAAAATAAAATTGTACAAGAACAAAGACAACAATTTGAAAGGAAATGCTATGCTTCCAATTCGATAACATATCACATTGCTGAATTATGTACTGTGTTTAAAAATAAATAGTGCAGAGTAAGTTTTACTTGCTTACTGAAACTAAACGTTACACACAGTTGTGCCCATTTTGTGAGCTAAATGATCACAATGAAACACATTTTAAATCATAACCTGAGGGACTGAAAAATGTCACTTAACTAATAGAGATGATCTTTAACTGCAAGTCAAATGAAGCTTGTACGTTTTTAGTAGGTTCTTTTAGTAGGTTCTTTAAAATGCATTTGGCAGTTGTAGTCTAACAACTAGTCTTTAGTGATGTTTTAGTTTCATATAGTATTTGCATACTTTGTATTTAGGCAGTCACACACTGATTATACAGAGGTTGCTTCGTAATAGCAGTTCCAGCATCTCCCCCCATTCTCCCACCTTGTGAAATAATAATCTTATGTGTAAAAACCCTCCTATTACATCTTTTTTCCTGCCATCTGAACATCTCAGTTTCACTCAGCAGTTACAAAACATGATATATTTACGTAGCTCATCTAGCTTCTCTAGTATATTGCTTATGCAATGATTGTTCTTATGAATAAAATGCTACTTATCCTCAAACACGCTATACAAACAAGTCTATCTGCTGAATATTTGAAATTGTAATTGGCTAATTAGCTCTCCTATACATCCTCCAAGGAACATTCTTTTATACCAACCTTAGCAAGGATAGAAACATGGCCGGGAAGATCACCAGTATATCTATTGTCACCGGAAATATCCTTGCCAGATGGATTAACAATTAGCTGGCTTATGTCCTTACCTTAGACCATGTCACTCACTAATGAAAGTCTATCAGGAAAATAATTTTAAATCCAGGGCATATGGTACGTCATAACAATTGTCTACAACAGTTCCTGACAGCCATTTGAAAGAACAGTTGTTGCATGGGACTGGGGGCAACATGGACACCAGTCAACAGATATACTGAGAGAATGACAACAATCCATTTTGCTTAAGTTTAGTAATATAATCAGATTAGGTTTACATAAAGTCTTTTAGCATGAAAGATGCTTAAGTATTTTACAAGTGAAAGGTCTGCATAAGTCAAGGGACAGTACAATAATACCATAAAACTGCAGGGTGGCTGCAGCTAACAAAATTACGTTGCATGTTGCTTCTGGTCACGCGTGCTGTCAGCCCAAACTGTATCCAAGCAAGCATTTAGGCATCTTGAATATTCTGGGGAGAAGCCACCTGAAACACCTCCAGGGATGGGGCATGCACAACCTCTCTGGGCAACCTGTTCCAGAACCTCACCACACTCTGAGTGAAGAATTTCCTCCTAACCTCTAATCTAAATCTCCCCTCTTGGAGTTTAAAAACATTTGTATTTTCCAAATACAAATTTGATTATCACTGTAAGTACTATAAAAAGATAAATTAAACAATTTTCACAGACAGGTTACGTACAACCATGCAGTATTTTTTTGAACACAAAAATACTCAAGAATGATAATGACAGCAGTGCTGCTCCTTTTTTTTTTTTTTTTTTAATATACAACCTTCCAAAGCAGTGCTAATCTCGGGGACTCATGCCACCCATTGCCATCTTTGGGAGGCAGAGCATTAAACATGCTCCCCAGCCGTCACAATTGTCATGCAACTGAGACAGGCCAAAAAAAAAAAACACTACAAGTTCAGACACACTAGAACTAATGAAAGCTTTGCCTGGAATATGAACGATTTTCTACAGAAAGTTCCAAAAAATCTAAGTTGTATGTAAAAATGCCTGAAACAAGATACTGACCAGGTTAAACACAAGGCAGAAGTGACTCGAGAAAGGGTTGTCCTCTTGTCCTGTCATTATCTGACTGAGCCAGAAGTCACTCTCCATCTATTTTATAAGCCCCCTTTAAGTACTGAAAAGACGCAATGAGATCACTCTAGAACGTTCTCTCCTGTAGGCTGAACAGCCTCATCTTCTTTAGGCATCCTCAGCTCTCTCTGCCTTTCATCATAGGAGAGGTGCTCCAATGCTCTGATCAACCTAGTGGCCCTCCTCTGGACCCTCTCTAACACATCCACATCCTTCTTCCACCGGTGGCTCCAGACCTGGACACAGTACTCTAAGCAGGGCCTCACAAGGGCAGAGTAGAGGGGCACAATCCCCTCCCTTGACCTGCTGGCCACACCTCTGTCAATGCAGCCAAGGATGCAGTTGGCTTTCTGGGCTGGAAAAGTGCACTGCTGGCTTATGTCAAGCTTTTTGTCCATCAGAACCCTCAAGTCCTTCTCTGCAGGGCTGCTTTCAATGAGTTCTTCTCCCAGTCTGTACTCATGTCTGAATCTGCCCCGACCAAGATGCAGCACCCTGCACTTGGACTTGTTGGACCTCATTAGGTTCACGTGGGCCCACTTCTCAAGCTTTTCCAGGTCCCTTTGGATGTCATTCCTTCCACCACTCAGCTTGGTGTCATCTGCAAACTTACTGAGGGTGCAAAGGTGGCAGCAAGAAGAGGCTGAGGTTTAGTTCTTGGCTTCATAGCTTTAACAATGCACAAGACTTGTTGCTTTTGTTTCTCAGTCAGTTCATGTTTTGAGAATTGTGTTTTACTTATATAGACTTAAATGTGTATTAGTTTCCTGTATTTTTAAATTACTCAGAAGTTTTATAGATCTTTTTAAGTTCTGAATGAGTGCTTAATATTAAAAGTGCTAACAAACACTATCCATATGAATACAACATCCAAAAATGCTGTTAAACTAGATTTTAATCACATTTTTGTACTCAACCCTTTCTGTCATAGCCCCTTTAATGATATACCAGTCTGAATGCCTGGACATCCGTTTATTCTTCATCTAAAAGGTGCTTCTTTGTATCCTATGCTAAAGCACAAATTAAGTACTGACCAAATGACAGTAGGTCAAATGACTGAAATAGCTTTCTAAATCTTTCATCTGAAATAACAACCAGGTCCAAGTTACTGATGCTTTCATAATTTTATCATAGGCTTACAATATATGTATTTTTCTTCCATATAAGCTCCTGGGGAGATGTGGCCAAGGAAAATGTAATTGTTAATTATAAAAAAAAAGTTCCCAATTCACTTGATGATAAAGAAAATCTTACTGATGTGGCTAGAGGTTACTCCCTTAACACCATAACACGGAAAAAAGAACACCCAAACCTGTTTTTTCTCTTTTTGAGAGTATTGAAAACACCTGCTTGACCAAAGATATCAGATACATTGCAGTTCAGAATTGTCCACATATCTTGTTCCTTCCTCATTCATATTAGCTAAATCTACTCAAAACTTACAAACAGAAGTGAAAATATGGAAGAAGACCAGTAGTGCCTGAAGGGCAACAGGGAAGAGTAAGAAAAGTCTGTGGAGCCCACACTGTCTGCTAAATAATTCACTATGCCACACAGGGCTAAAGTTTAAATCTCCAAGTCATAAAGTGGTTTCCAGACACATCCAAAGTGTCACAGAAACTGAGCAAACTGACATGTTCAAATACTTCAGGATATGCAAGAGCTAGGAAGCTATAGGTACATTTCCCCCTGAATTCAGCCTCTCAAAGCAGCATTTGTCAACAAAGCTCTTTATTTAATTGACATAAACAAATCATTGTTTGATGCCTTCTGATGGTAGACATGGTGTTCTTTATGATTATGCTCACAATAACTCATTTCTACAAGTTTAACGTTTTTATAAGTCAGTATTATAACAGGTTCCATAATAAACAGCATCTAAATTACATGTTTGGGTTTTATTTTTTAAATTAAAAATTGTAAAATAAAACTTATGAACAAGAAGCTATGACATAAGTGTTATAACACAGTGACCCTTCCAGTCACACTGGAAAATTTTACTGCAAAATTCAAAGCTGGGCTATTATACTAGTTGTTACATGTTAGGAACTATTAAATACAATAGCAAGTAGTAAGGCTTCTGCAGCTCCATTTCTCCAGGTGTTACCAGTTGCAAGGTTGAACATGTGTGTGTAATAGACTCACAAACACAGGTAGACAGCAGCGCACTTAAACAGCTGGCCATACAGAACAGCACAGAAACACTCAGCACTCACATGAACACAAACAGCACCAACAGTGACATGAAGTTAATGGAAGTTGTATTTGTTCAGCACCTGGAAAATTAAGGTCTCTTTGCTCACCAGGATTTAACTACCTAACTTTAAACAGATTTTATATATTTTTTTTAATATTTACTCCAAATAACAATGTTAATACAACTTTCTAGAGGATATTTAGATTATCCAGCTGCATACATTTACTCCAAGTTACATGAAATTATACCTCATTAATTTTAATAAAAGCATCCAATACTACTAAGGATTTTAAGACTACTAAGAAATTTAAGACCTTTCTGTTAGAAACCTCTCTCTCTATTAGACAATCTAAGAGGCAATAATACCCAACATTCTGCATGTTTCATATTTCCTTAAAGTTTTTATACTAATCTTAGCTTTATATATTTGCTCCAATGACAAGTCAACTTAGTATCCATGGCTAGAAGAAATTTTTTGTATTGGTGAAAAAATAAGCTAGAGAAATTTTGTTGGTAAAAAAAAAAAAGTAGGAAGTCATATTAGCAATCCCTAAACTTCTATCTTTATTTGGCTTTTTTTTGCCCCAACATTATTGATACTTTTATTTTTACTTTCTTTTTTTTTCCTGAAATAACATTAGCCAAATTACTTTTCCAAGGCTGAAAACATGAAGTGAATTGTATTTTGAGAATATATTTGTTCTCCACAACACTATTCCAATGATAATTTAGACCAGTTATCAGAACAAAAACTGGATGTCAGATACCCCATGTCCAATTTCATCTTTGCCACTGTCTTACATGTTTGATCTGCATCATTTTACCTGTGCTTTACTTCTTACCCTATACTTCATTTTCCTATGTACTTGGAGGCAGACAGCTTCTTATTCTGTGGTTGCCTAGCATAAAATGTTGCAAAGGCCTTAGCTGGCTCTGTAGGTTTAACCTTGTCAAAAATATGGAATAATCTTTCCCTAATCACCAGATTCAAACATCTGAAACTTGATACGCTATTCATTTATTTATGCTGTGCTCTGTAAGCTTACGAGGAATTTCCACATTCTCCTGACTTATCAGGTCACATCCACACATTTTACATGGAGCTACTTCTCTTTTTATACATACAAGATCTCAGTGTGTCCCCATGTTATACTGCTTACAAATGAGATTAGTAAGCCTTGTATATAATACAGTAAATTATAAAAGCACAAGCTTGGTGAAAGCTTGGTAAAATGTTTTCGTTGCAAAGGATTTTACTGCGCTCAGCAGAACACATCAGAAACTTTTTGTCTTATCATGTTAACCAACATGAAGCAATAGAAAAGTGTGCCTGTAGTAGGGTCATTTTTCATGTAATTACAAATTGAAGTACCCCTCTCTGAATATTGGCAATATAATTTGGAGAATCTGAATTATATTATAGATGGTCAGTGTTCCATACAATGAGAGTATAATACAATAAGCAACTTCTCTTAACAACAGAAGCTCACAAAATCAAAGTCTTAAGCAAACGTAAACAGAAGGAAAAAAATATTTTTTCTTAGTAAGTTATAATCTGTCAATGATAGATCTATTTTTCTAGACACCACAACAGTCACTTAGCTGCTGGACTGCAGTCTGAGTCCTCTGGCACCTAAGAATGCAATAAATTGTTTGGGAGAGAGAGAGCACAAATCGAAGTGGGCTAAGAATTAATAATTTGCTGCTGCCAGAAGGCATCTGGAGTCCTGTTCCTCCTTATTCATCTAGCCCAGTCTCTTCATCTAGGATCCCAAATCTTAAGTGCCAGTGTCTCTGGCACTTGTTTGGTTCTTCAGTGAGCCCATTTAATTCACTAATTATCAGAAAACCAACAAGATTAAAACTAAAACTGCTGGCTTGTCAAGCTGCATCAGCCCACTGGGAGCAGGGACAGGCAGGGTTCAGGATTAGCACAATGGAGAGGAGTTTACAAAGTTAGGAACTGAAGGTGGGGATATGAGGCTACCAAACTGCCAGAAACGATAATCTCAGACGAGCTACTTGTGTCAAGTAAGTTCTTTGTGATTGCATCTCCTTAAAATAAAGGGCATCAGCTGCTCACTCTTCTATCTATAAGTGCACTACAAAGCAAACACAACGCCAAACAGTGCCCTTGCGTGGTAACAGTTCCTTTGTCTGACACAGGGAAAATACAGGAAAGAAGCGATAGGAGCATATGTCTTCTATAAAAGAGTCACTAGATAAAATGTGCAGAAGTTCAAACAGGAGGATACTCAGGATTTTTTCCTCTATATTTTCCTATATAAATAATAAGAAAATTTTCCCTTATGTTTGTTCTGAACTGATTGCTTTGGTTATGAGTCTCTTTTTAAAAAAGCTGTAGCCTATCTTTCATGGTCAGTAAGTATTTTTCTCAGTTCTTCTGTAGTTTTACTTAAATATCAGTTTACCTTCCTCCTGGCTTTACCAAAACAAGCCAGAACAAATTAGAGTTCTGTCAGTACCAGTGTGACTGAATATGGTTAAGTGATTTTAATGTCAACATTTTATATACTTACGCACATATACAAGGAGAGAGGGGTTTTATATATATATATTCATTTATAAATATTAACACACAAATTACTGTTCTGAAGAATCTCACTTCCTCATTTTTAGCTTTTAAAACTCTTGTGGTGGAAGGATAGTATCACACTTAGCTGTTTGTCTTGAAGAGTAAAAATCACTGTCCAAACATAACATTGTCATATCCCAAACTAACGAGCCTGTAAGAGACATTCCTAAAGAACTCTTGATAAGTTGAATTGGCAGGATGTTATCTTAGTGCTGTATATTACAGTCAGCCAATACAATAGCATTCAAAAATATATATAAAACCTAGAAAGTAAAATGGACCAAATCTTAGCACCTGAAGTGTATCCACTACAGGAGCCTAACCTGCTTAACTGAGGACATACATTCTTTGTTATGCGCATGACCTTTGAAAGGACATTGTTAGGTTAAAATTACTTTTGTTTCAAAAATCTTCACTGATTCCAAAGTTTGATTAATTTTTCATGCAAAGTAGCCTATTTCATTCTTTCCAAAGTGAGAGAAAGCTAGATTTATAACATGTTCCATTTTTTCATTTGACTGACTTTTCAGTTTCCTACTCAGCAAACTACTTTATACCAATTATCATAGACTTACAATTTCATCAAAAGATTATGGTATGAAGCTTTAGCAAAATCTAACTGTGATCTCCAGAGAAAACTACTCACCTTCTATTCTTTCAAAACCTTTGTCAAATTCCACTGAGACAGAGCTGTGCTGATAAAGAAATTACAGTAAAACTGAAAATGATAAAGCAACAGAAAAGACACATACTTTTGCCTTATGTATTAAAATAAAGAAAAGAGATTCACAGGTTAGGTTATATAAGCACAGTTGAGGTAAATCTTAGCAGATGGACTGGATTTAACTGATTTTAATGGTTCTCATCTGATTGATATCATGTGAAGGCCATACAATATATCAGCAATCAGAAAATTATGAGAAAGGAGAAGCTACTTTGAATTTGAAATTTCTTGACACCATTGATTTAGAGCTCTCGGAAGACTATAGAAAAGCATACTTTTTCTTAAAAAAAAAAAAAAAAGTTGTTAGAAAGACTTTCTCAGATATATATACTATATGCTGAAATGATGTGAAAGTGTGTTGTTCCAATTTCACTCCACAGATATACACATCAGCTTTCTCTTCTGTTCCACAGAGATAAAAGCTTACAATATCAAGCATTAATTAAAAAAATATTTAACATCTGACATCTGTTTCTAGATTTATCCTGAAAGGGAATAAGCTGAATCCATCTCTTATCCTTTGAGAATTAAAAGAATTCTACTTTATTACATTCCCCTCCCCTCCCCCCCCCCCCCCCCCCCCAGGGGTAGTCTTTGTTTTCATTTTAAATAAATGAAAATAATAGACATTGTTTTAAAATTCAGAACACTTATCCCTGTGCCTTGGTCAAATCTCTGGAAGGTCTGTTTTGACAACTAAAGTCAAAACCACACAACGTCGCAACATCTCCTAGAATAACAAAAACACTCAGTCTTCTCATTCTTTCTCTGTTACATGTGTCAGACTATTATCTTAATGTTGACAAATCAGCTTTTTTTTTTTCTGTATGAGCTAATAAAAGTGAAAAAAAAAAAAGGTCATCATATCACAGACTATAACAAATATGAAACCAAATGAATAAATACCAACATAGTAAATATTCTGTGCAATCCAAAAATCCACTTTGAAACAAAGTCTTCCTCTCTAAAAGCACCCCTACAGACCCATTTACCAAAATGTACAATTAATTGACTCATACGTACTAATATAATGAAAACCCAGAACACTGTTCTCAATCTTTAGAGACTGATTCTGAATTTAGGTTACATTTAATTAAAATACAAACAATATATAGAGTTCTCACTATTAAATAATGCAACAAATAATTTGTCAAAGAGAGTATGATAATTTAGAACTAAATGTATATTGCAGAAATTGAGATTGTGGTTCTTCCTCATTTCTATTGTTACAGTACATCTAAAAATGAGACAAAGTTAGCAGCAAGCAAAGATATAAAACTACCTTGCTAAAACAGAGGCGAAAAGCCAACTCTCATGATTTCCCTGGTGAGAAACTAACAAGACAGCAGAGATGGACCTCTACTACATAACACAAGTAATTGAAAGTGATTTATTTTTAGATCAAAGCTCCATTTTTTTATGAACTATAGCAGTGGTTGGGCTTTACTGGACAATCTTTCTTATTATTACACTTTTATATTTTTTCTACACAAAAGTGCTTGTTCAACCACTCTGGAAATATGGAGAAAATATTACAGTGGAGAAAAGTACAGTTATCCATTTTTAGGTCCCTTTGCAGAACAACAAGAGAATTTAGTATAAATAAGGCTCCTTAAAATCTTTACTTGTCTGCCAGAGAAGGATTAGAAAGTATAATCATATTCAGATTTTTAAGGTAAATGCCTTGACCTGCCTGAAATTAGGTTCTTGTTCAAGAAACAAGTTTATTTAACATCTGATTATATGCTGTATTCTAAGCCTATTTTGTGTTTATTTCAACTCCTTATAACAACTCTTTACAGTTTCAGAAACCATTTAAGCTAACAGTGTATCGTTAATTTTTATTTTTCTTTTATTTACATTATATCAAGGTCCAAAATTGAGGCTACAGAGAGTAGGGCCATATGTGAAGAAGGTACATTCTTAACCTTCAAATTTAACCAGTTTCACAGATCACTTTAAAAAAGGTAGAAAATCCTTCAGAGGATCCTACATTACTATGTATTCCTTTTTTTTTTTTTCCACACATTTGTTTAACACTGTATGTTTAACTCATATTTGAGTTTTAAATTGCAACATTCAAGTTTGAACTCTGTTTTAATTCTAGGCACACTTACATTAAGCAGTTGATCCTTAGTGTTATTCAGACCTGTTTACAAGAACTTCAGGAGTTTGTAATGTTTCCTTAGAATATAGTATTGAATTTCAACTAGTATTTTCTACTATTTCACACAAAATTGTGTAGAGAGAAAAATAACTGCATACATGCAGGTTTAAGTATCATATGATTTTGACAGATACAGACAAATATATAGATTTTAAAGACAAATAGACTGTAGTACAAATCCCTGTCAAGAGAGGATTTTAGGTTTAAAGATATAAAATAAAAATAAAAATAAAAATAGATATAAGTCTTAAGTAGATTTAAGCTTAGTGAGAGATCTCTGGTAGTAAACATATTGTCCATGACTGGCTCCAGCATGGTCTCTTTAAACAATTACTGTTTTCTAGTTCCCTGAAAGAAATTCATAAACCTGTTTCATGTGAGCGTTTCCAAATCTAAGATCCATATATAAGCACACTAACATTAAGGTAATAGATTACTCATACCCACCAAATAAAAACCTAAACTGATTTACAAAGAGTCTCATGAAAGAATCCTATTACAAAAGGCAAAATGTATTCCTCTGGCTTTTGTGTGAATGATACAGGATTCTCAACTCATACCAAGACCTAAGAAGAAAGAAAGCACCAGGACAATAGAACAGGTGCTTGCTTCAGGGAATTCTGTCTTTTAATAGTTGTAATGAGTGTTAGGTATGGGGAAGTAGGTCTTGGCTATGAAAAGAAATCCTTATGTCAAGAAAGGAGATTGT
Organism: Anser anser; assembly: GCF_964211835.1. Classification (NCBI taxonomy): domain Eukaryota; kingdom Metazoa; phylum Chordata; class Aves; order Anseriformes; family Anatidae; genus Anser; species Anser anser. The sequence goes on along the minus strand of NC_139722.1, from coordinate 45,919,743 downwards.
TAAAGTAATTTTAATGGACTGTATGACCAGAAAACGATAGGAATGGTCACCATATGTTCTCCAGTTATCTTGATAGATTGTCTCTGTAATAGATCACTGCCCAGTAATGTCTCTTATTCTTTAATAATACTATATCTCTTTTAAGAAACCGAGAAAGACACAGCTGTGCCTTTTTTGTTGTTGTTTTGTTTCTGTTTGGTTTTGATTTTTGTTTTGTTCATTTTTTTTAAAGAAAGAAGAGAAAACAGGCTTCTACAAGCCCCACACAGCCCTCAAAAGGAAAAGATGCAAAATGACACTCAACAACCACTCTTATATCATGTATTGCAAACAGTAGAGCTGTGTTATTGAGGATGCAACTGAAATCTTAATTTAACATTCACTCTTTTTTATTCTGATGACAGTACAAGGCAGAAACAGAACTTTTCAGACCTTAATTTGTTCTTTAATTGCAAGATTAGCAGTTAATATATTTATTTATAAAAGTAAAGTATTTGTTATGGAAGTAAAAGCCATTAAGTGTAGAACAATACCATTTAAAGAGTCTTTTTTTTTTTTTTTAGCAGAAGCAAAAGTAGTGCTGTACAAATGTTAATATTTCTATTTTTAGGATGAAACCCTGCTCTAATTTACTTCAGTGGATGTGTATGTGGAGGTTAAGGACGATAAGCTGAAAAGGGTTTAATCTTGACAGCACTACCCATATTCTTGAGTAAAAAATACACTGGATCCCTCTTCAATGCACAAGCACAGCCAGGCAGCTGAAGCAAACCCATTTCTTCCCCAAATGGAAATTGTTTCAAGCTGTAATTTCTATGTATTTTTTTTGTTTGTTTATTTAAGGGAGAAGAAGTTGCCATTTTGAAGTGTTGCTGAACTTGAACCAGAAGTAAGCTGGAATGACTTCAGCCACAGCTGAACAAAATGAAACAATACACTATCACATAACACTGTCATTCATATGTGGCTATGGCCACCCTTTGCACAGCTGGAAGAAATAGGAGAAAATATTGTGAATAGGAGCAGAGACTAAATCGAGTTTGCCGTCTGTTGCAGGAGTCATGCTAACCTGGGGAAGGATTTCATTACATTACACAAGGGTGCTTTGTTGCTCCTGTGAGCAGCAGCGTTGTGTGCCACCCACTAGTGGTTGCTGCTGACTATATCACAAACACGAGCCAGGTAGAAAATTTAGTCCATTCTACTGAAGAATGTTTCTTCTCTGGAGTATAGATGCTTGTAAAATGTAACTTATATTAGCTGCTGATGTGACTGAAGAAGACTGAATCTACTTTCCATAGGTGACTACAATGCCAGTCTAACGGCTTCTAAAGTGTCACAGAACTGTTCTAAACAGGAAATGAGAGAAATGTTAATAATATAAACATACATGTTAGTTTCCTCAACTTTTTAATTTCCAAGTCTTCTAGACTTGTTTTTTTTTAGTATTTTATTACATTGAAACATCATAATAAAGCTGCTTTTATTTAGGTCTTGTTCATTAAAAGTAACACTTTCTATGGTACTTTTGTGCTTTTCCTTATTAAGAGCAGGGACTATGAGTGTCCCTACCCATGGTGTATCTGTTGACTCAGCTCGGTTTATCTACTACATCATATGGTGGTTGTATACCCATACAAGAAGACAAAATATGGGAAACCTAAAATCCCATTTGTACTTTGGCACACCTGTCACCAGTTACATGACATTACCACAAGAGAAGATTGTATGCACATGATTAATTTCATACCTGACCCATCTATATGATAGCTAGGGAATACAGTCATGCATTTGTGTATGTAGTATATGAACAATAATGCATCCTTGCTCATTTTTCTTTACCCAAGTCATACCATGAAGTTCACTTAAGATCTAGGCTTTAATTCAAGCTGCCTGAACATGATTTCAAGTGCAAGCTTGGTCACAGGCTTAAAAGGCCTCTCCTATAAATGAAAAAATATGCAGATGTCTTTAAAATATGATAGAAGAAAATCAATGCACATTTCTCCCTTATTGTCTCTTCTGGGATTTATATCCCCCTTATATTTAATGGAGGAATTGAACAGTATGGAAATAGAATCTCGCATATAAAAGCATCTCCTCAGAAGAGAAAGAGGAGGGAGAGAGAAAAAAACATGTTACAAGGTTAAGAAACACTGTCTAAGAGTAAAGTGTACAGATGACAAAAGTGGCTATTTAGTAATGAACAGACCAAAAGCAGTGGCTGAAGCACACTCACTTGGAAAGTGATCACCATTGTAACTTTTACATTGGTATAGTCAGGTATAAGGCAGTGCAAAGCAGTTGCATTCTTATTAATTGATTCTAAAGCAATATGCTTTTTGTTTTTAAAAGAATGGCACCTAGGAAGTAAACCATGAGGTCATCTGGAATATCTGCTGAATATCAATCTGAAGCAAATGAAGTTGACTTTGCAGCAGCTGCAATACTAGGGCCATCAATAAAGAAATGAGCTACTCACATTTGAGATAAAGGGCAACTTATGCTTACAGTTACCCAATCCAAAAACTGCAGTGAGAGCAAAGCAAACATCCAGCTCATAAACCTCTCTGGATAATTTTTTGGAAATTGTTAGAGGTCAGCATTCAATTTCTGAATAGAGCCAAAAACAGTGACTGAGGGAAGCAGAAAATCACACAACATTTAGTTCATGCTAGGATACATGTCATACAGAAATATATATTTTATTTGTCAAGTAGGGTGGAAATAACCTATCCCAACTTTCTTTTGTCCACTATTTGTTTCTGTAGCTGTGATAAGTAACTTTTATCCCTTTAGCTACCAAATCAGCATTCTCACTCTGTTCTCAGCCCGTAACTTTGGGATTCTTTTGTGTGTTGTAAAAGTAGAAACCAGTCAATGATTAAGTTTTTTGTTACTCTTCATTCTTGGATTACTTGATTTTCATAAACATGAAAAGATAACTATATATATACATATATATACACATGTATATCAATATACAATAAATGACTACAGTACTAATCATTGAATATACATATGAGTAAACAATCTTATAATGACTATAATGACTTATAATGACTTATAATGACTAGACAATTTGCAGACTAAGGAGATTTAAAAATATAATCAAATGTAGGTTTTGTTTTCCTCTTTTGAAAGACTTAGGACAGAGGTTGGACTAGATGATCTTGGAGGTCTCTTCCAACCTAGACAATTCTCTGTGATTCTGTGATTCTGTGATACAAATCTTTGAATATAGTTTTGGAAAGCAGATGTTTCCAAATTTAAGTAAGAGAGCTCTTAAATTTCTCAGAGTTGCATTTTTTAATCCCCTTTATTAACATAAAAACACTCAGGTCATTATAAGGTCATTTTCAATCATTCATCCTGCAGTCATTAATTATGTGTTATACATGCAGTCTGAATAAATGCTCTTTATAACTCAAAAAAAGCATCATTTTCTTTGAGATCTGTTTTAGGAGAATAACATAATGATGCATATAAATACTTGATTTTGCTACAATTAAATGGTTATGATAAAGGTTACAAATGTGTAAAAGATTTTTTTTTATTTAAATATTTCAGAACATACTTCTTGGGGTCAGATATTTTAAAATAACAAATAAAAATCAAAACTGAGGGGTGAATCACTGGACTTAGGTATGAATTTGATCTATTGCCTTCATACTTAAGGAAGGGTTCCCAAATGCATCCTGTATATAGTCAGATATTCCCAAATGTGAGAAATGCTGAAAACAGTAATGTAGTCCATGAAATACTCATGACACTATAATAAAATGTTCCTTGAAAGTACACATCTGCAATTAGAGCAGAAGATCTGAAAATCTGATATGTTAATGTTATCTTGTGGTCTGATAGGTGTCAGAATCAATTAAGATTTCTTCTATTAAGTTTATTCTGAAAGTGTTGAAAAATGAAAGACACTCTCTTTTGACTGCTGCTCATTTGAAATTGGCATTTTCATGTGGCAGATGGTGACCTTATCCCTGTGCTTTAGCAAAAATGATTTTTATTAAGCCTAAACAAGTGTGAACAGTGCTAATTTCCTGCAGCAGGCAGAATTTGAATGAGAGCATATAATGACTGGAAGAGTCCTGCCTCACCATATGGAAAAATGTGTATTATGCCAGCACAGTATACTACTAACAAGGCAGCCCCTTACAATTGCATCCAACTTTCCGTTTTATCAATAGTCTTGAAGAGCATATCTATTTTAAGGCTTCTAGGAGTCACTGAGGGCTGTTTGCAGATAGTTTGTATCTTTATAAACATGTAATAAGAAAATACATGCATGAAGTCTAAGGATGTAGTAGTTTAAAATGTGAAGAGAACAACTGTTGATTCCTATTAAGACACACATACCAAAAAAAAAAAAAAAAAAAAAAAAAAAAAAGAGAGAGAGAGAGAGACCTAATCTTTTGCTAGTTTAGGAATACATTTTTTCCCAGTAAAGACTATTTTAAAACATATATTGTCTTAAAATCACAGGTCACAGGTTTAATATCCACACCACAGTTTTTCAGTGAGTTTGAATAAAGACCTTATTGCAGTCTTTAACAAACCAATGGGAAAGCACAGAGGAAACAAAGCCAGATTCTTGGAGGTGTAAAGTGACAGGACAAGAAGCAATATGCATAAGTTGCAACAAGTCAAACTCTGAGTTGATTCTCATAAAAGAATCTTCCCAGTCACTTTCACTAACCCTGGTACCGGTTTTCCAGAGGTTGTGAAATACTTGGAGATATTCAAAACTCAACTGGACAAGACCCCAGTCTACCTGCTCAAGGTTGGCCTGACTTGAGATGGAGGTTGGACCAAAAGAACTCCAGAAATCCCTTCCAATATAAATTATTCTGTGCATGCATTTAGGCATCATTAGCCTGGAAGCAAGACTAGAAGCAGCGTGACTTTCTTTGAAATAACAGACTTCACTCTAGGGTTTCTGACTAAATCTAATTGGAAAACCAATTAACTGATCTTAAGAAAGGTAATCATTAATGTTGTGAAAGTCTTCAGTCTGAAGGTCTCCTGAAAGGTTTCCATATTGATATTGTCTGGGACTTAATTTATATCTTAGAATATATGCTGAAAATGTAGTAATGAATTGAAGCTATAAATACAAGTCCTTTTCCTTAGACAGATAAAGATTTGAATTTCCAAAACTTAAACCTGTCATTGTAAGGCTAATGTTGCAAGCAAACTGTGTCAGTGTTTCCCATATATTAACCGAGATTGTAAGTTTGTTAAAGGATGAAGATAATACATTACTTAATATGATAGAGAGAACACCAGGTTCAAAAGTCACTTACGCTAGAAGCTTGAACCCTTTGCCCATCTCCTTTACAATCAAATAGATTGCCATTTTTGCTTTCAGCTGTTTAGTAGTCTGTCAAAGAAAAAAAATATTACAAATGTACTATGTTTTGTTCTGCAATAACTCATACTGACTGTGACCTTTAGGTGGGACTGGGACATCTACTGTTTGATGAAGAAGTCAAGAACACTCGCGAGGGCACTGAAAAAACATGTGGACTGAGTTGAAAACTAAAAGTCACCACCTGATTTAAAAATGTCAGTGAAGATGAAATGTACATTCGTTCATGGAAAACACAGAAAGCAGCAGAAATAAGAAAGAAGATAGAGAGCAAAGCTGACCAAAGTCACCCAAGGGACTGCTTTCCCCATATGATAGTTATTATTGTTTTGATATACCATGACAGTTACATTATCTCTACCTTGTATTAAAATATGTATCTTTCTTCTCCATCTTGTTTGAAATTTATAGAAAAAGGGCAGGAGAAAGAACATTACTGAGGGCATAAGAGATAGGCTTTTGTTGCTGACAGTATACAGTATTACAATCAAAGTCAACCCTTTCCCTGAGAGTTCGCACCTTTGGCACGAGAACTGAATTTATTCAGTCTGCAAAAGGACTGCATATATTAATCATCAATGACCTCAGAGAAACTTAGTGATGCCCAAAAATGATAGTGTTTAGGAAGATAACAGCAACTAAAACAAAGATTTTCCTGCTGAGTAGATTTGGCCTGTGATTTTTTTTCCCAAAATTACATGCTCTAATCAAGCTCTTACAGATTTTCATGGTAGTGATAAAAGCAATGCCCCATGATAGTTTCAGATTCCTGTTCAAAAGAATCAGTATGCAAGACACATGCAAATAAGAGGGGTCAATATAAAGAATGATCATAATATTACCTATACTCTCAAGCTTCATTAGTTTAATTGACTAAACCATTCCTGGCTGAACTTTTCAGAAAGTAGTCTTTCAGAGACAGACATTCAATATAGCACATATTAACTCAAATGACAAGCAACTGAAAATATCATTTTTGGTTTTGAGCAGGTAACCTTAAAAATAAGCAGAATACAATTTCTTTAGTTTTTGTTTCAATCTTTTTTTGGTTTGTTTTTACATGTAACAACTAGCCTCAGATTGATGTTTGTCAGGGGAGAAGTTTGTTTGATGAAAGAAAGGAAGGTCAGGAGTGCACAGGAAAAAAAAAAGAGAACACACTTCTTCACAGACTTCTAAGTGCTTCTTTTGGCAGTAACCAAGTAAATAAATAAATAAGAAACAACCAGGAAGAGAAGAAAAAGGTTGACCCTTAACAGACAGTTTTAAATGTTATTTTAAGTTCAGAAAAAAATTAAGAGACACAAAAGGAAATAAGGTTGAGCAATAAAATATTCATGAAACTAACTCTTCAGCCAACATATTAATATTTTAAATTTTAACTGCTGGAGTCCTTTATAGCCCCAATGAGATCCTTACGCACTTTTTTCTTAGAATTTATTTGCTTTTAAGGGAACTTGCTCTCTTAGAGGGGTTTTCCACATTTCTCTAACAGTGTAGAACATAATAATTTAGTATTTCAAAGATAGTATTGGACCTCTTGGTTACAACACTCCCACCTTAAACATATCAGTTTTTAGATGCCTTGTTATCAGTCTTTAGAAATATTAAAGCCTGATAAGTCTTTATTTCTAAAACTCTTTTTCTCAGCACCTCAGAGAAAACCTTCTATGTACAATTTTAATTATTAACCACAGATTGTACTTACATTGATAGTGATTTAGAACAGAAGAGTTAAACAGAATTTATTGCCAGATGCCCACACAGCTGCTCTCTCAATTTCCCTTCTCAACAGAACAGAGGGAGAAAATAATATGAAAAAGCTCATGGGTCAGAATAAAAAAAAAAAAGAGAAATCAGTTACCAATTGCCATCACAGGCAAAACAGACTCAACTTGCGGAAAACAAATTTACTTTATTGCCAATTAAATTAGAGGTGGATGGTGAGAAACAAAGACAAATTAAAAGATTTCCCCCACATTACTTCTTTCCCAAGCTCAGCTTCACTCCTTCTTTCTCAACTCCTCTGCCTCTTCCACCCTATTCCCCCCAGGCAACTCAGGATTGGGATGGGAAATGGGGGATGCAGTCAGTCTATAAGAGTTCCTCTCTGCTGCTCCTTCCGCCTCACACTTTTCCCCTGCTCCAGTGTGGATTGTCTCCACAAGCTCCAGTCCTTAGGATAAAACAGCTTGGGTTCTTCATGGGCCATGGTTCCTTCAGGGTTTATCCACCTACTTGGCATGTAGGGAAATACCTGCTCCACTGACATCCTCTCCAAAGCTGCAGGGGAATATCTGCTACAGTTTCTGGAGCACCTCCTCCCACTGCTTCTTCTCTCACCTTGGTGTCTGCAGGTTTAAGTATGCTTTCCCAGATGCACTATCTTCTGTGCCAATGGGCTCCACTGTGTCCTGCAGTGGGTCTGTTGCAGACACAGCTAGAATTGGCTACCATCTCCTCCCGCAGGCCACCTCTGCAGCTCCCCCACTACCAAAACCTTGCCACCTACACCCAATACAAGTTTGAACATGAATTTCAAAACACTGGGCTTGTTTTGTTTATTTACAGAACAAAGATAATCATCAAACAAAAATACAAAGGTTTCAGTGCAAGACTGAATGGCAAGAGAAGAGTTACAATGAAAGGAAGACAAACCCTGGTCAGTGGAGAAATGACTTTTCTGTTGTTTATGCTGTGAAATTTCTATTGCATTACCCAACTACTCAAATATCTTACTTTAGTTCAACGTTCTTCTCAATTCTCTAATATGCATATTAAAATATATTTTGACAAGTGTCCATCCTTCATGAAGAAACAGGAATAAAAGACATAATGTTCCATGCAACAAGAAGCTCTTTTATTCTTGTACTTTAGTGGTGTAATTTGTTGAGAAACAATGAGTTAAAAATGGAATACAACCCATTTCTTTTCGAAAGATTGTGTACTTACTTCTCAATACCAAAAAGAAAGAAAAATTAAACTGAAAGCAATAAGCTTCAGCTGTCTGCATATTCATCAATGTCTTGACCTATTTTCCTTCCCTTAAATTTTTATATTGGTGATACTCCATCTATTCTAGCAGAAATATTTTTTGATTTACTTTATTGTCAATGACCCAAATTCAATATTTCAGAGGACTTATTTGCATAGCACAAAAGAGATCGGTTGAAATTCAATAACTGTATAACTTTTAAAAAATAATAATAATCTTTACCTGTTGTTCAGTCAAGGATTCAAGAAAGCATTCCCTTTAGACAGGAATCTTCTAAACCCTGGATATGAGATATCATTACTTTCTCATTTACCTTATTATCCGCACACTTTAAAAGAAAACAGGCATGACTGCTGCATCCCTAGAATCTTCTTTGTGCATTAATACTAGCTCCTATTCAGCTGTTAGTGAGATGCTACAACTATAATTATGTTCAAATATGATGAAGAAATTCTAGAAGTAGAATGGCTGAAGGAAACAGAATGATGCTGGGGAAGTTTTTATTTCTCTGAAAATAAACCATGAAAATCTCACTGCAATTAAAAAGATTGGTAAAGTGCAGAAATGTCATGTTAGGGAGCCTATGTAATATATTATCTTAGAGTAACCCTTACCTACATCAGAGACCTAAATCATAGAATCATAGAAACAAATAATCATAGAATCATATAATGGCCTGGGTTGAAAAGGACCTTAAAGATCATAGAGTTTCAACCCCCCTGCTCTGGGCAGTGTTGCCAACCACTAGAGCAGGCTGCCCAGAGCCGCATCCAGCCTGGCCTTGAATGCCTCCAGGGATGGGGCATCCACAACCTGTCTGGGCAGCCTGTGCCAGTGCCTCACCACCCTCTGAGTGAAAAACTTTCTCCTAATCTCTAACCTAAATCTCCCCTGCCTTAGTTTAAAACCATTCCCCCTTGTCCTATCACTATCAACACATGTAAACAGGTGTTCCGCCTCCTGTTTGTATGCTCCCTTCAAATACTGGAAGGCCACAATGAGGTCTCCCTGGAGCCTTCTCTTCTCCAAGCTAAACAAGCCCAGTTCCCTCAACCTTTCTTCCACTGAAATGCTACTGAAATGCTACTGAAAGCTCAGTGCTGTATAAATACTGCAACAATTACAGAAAAAGATCTTCAGGTAACAGCTGGGGGAGAGAAGGGGGGACAGGTTAGGGAGGGGAGCTAAAGGTGCAGCAATTGCACCTTTTAAATGCACCAGTATTTAATGGCCCAACGACTGGCATCTACAATTTTAATTTAGCCCTTTTAAAGTGAAGTGAAATAGTAGAATATGGTAGCTATTACACAGGGATTTCTTTGCAGTCTTGTGATTGATCCCCAAATTTCTGTTCCTGAAGCCAAAGGACCTAAGTGCTTTTCTCTAGAACTAAGCTGATAAATAGTATGTCTAACATACCTTAGGACACATGAGGTTCTTTAAAAATGTCACCAGAACAAAGTGCACACTTGTAACTAATAATAGCAAAGAGAGGTTGAGCTATTTTAGAAGTGCTCTAAGGGCAGTGAAAACAGCCCACAGAAACAATCCAAGTTACTTCATCTGTAGATGACAAACTAAGTGTTGCAATATTACAAAATTTGGCATGAGATTTTTTACTTGGTCTCTTCTTAAAGAATTGAAAACAAAAACCCTGAAACTAGTGAAAGGCAAAGGAAAAAAACATGTTAATCTAAAATTAAAACAGTCCTGATCAATAGCGGGAAGCAAATTCTCAGCAGCAGGAAATAACAGGAGAAACATCTATTAACCACCACATTCTGATCTTTAACAGAATCGAAAAAATAGGCACGTGATCAGTTTTATGAAACATGAACTTGCACAAATAACACAATTTGAAGCATGCATTACATATAGCCATCTCTTACCCTAAAGCAGAGTTTCCAAGCTTTTGTTTTAACTATATAAAATTTACTTTAATTTTACATGTCAGTCCAATATGCAGTAGATGTCCACATGCTCTATACACACAGAAAAAGGTTCAACAGACAACAGACGTTGGATCTCAGTATGAAAATCTATTTCTCAGTAAATCGAGTAAAAGTTGCCTAAAATTAGCTGAGTAAGTAAGTCCAGACCAGACCCTTTATAGACATATTCTTAACATAGTGTGTCAGACATTTTTGGTTCACTATCATACTTAAGGACTAACATTCAAGTTAAAATGGAAATTAGTATGATTTTCAACTATTCAAGTCCCTAAAGTATAAAGCATCTCAAACTGTATCATTCTTTAAAATTAGCAGTCATGTAACTCTGAAAATGGATTGCAGAACAAATTGTATAACATTTTAAAATCACCATGCTGAATGACTGCCAATCAGCTAATTATAATTACATATTGTGCTTCTTTGAAGAAACTCAAAATAGAAATCTGTCCTCATTCATACTCTAAAGTATATCTTTTCTTTTTTTTTAATTTGTAATTTCATGAATTTTGAACTGATGTACTGACTTTTCTTGCATCTTGAATGTTTAAGACCTAAGTTACATAAAGCAAAATAGAAAGGCATGACATAAAATATTCATTCTATTAACAATATGCATTGTGTGCATGTGGATAGCCTCCTGTAGCTCTCCCTACAAATAACCCTTGAATTCTCTTTCATGCATTCAGTTTAGAAAAGGTAAATCATAGAATCATAGAATATCCCGAGTTGGAAGGGACCCCCAAGGATCATCGAGTCCAACTCCTGGCTCCAAACAGGTCTACCCAAAAATTCAGACCATGTGACTAAGTGCGCAGTCCAAATGCTTCTTAAACTCCAACAGGGCTGGTGCAGTGACTACTTCCCTGGGGAGCCTGTTCCAGTGTGCGACAACCCTCTTGGTGAAGAACCTCTTCCTGATGTCTAGCTTTAACCTCCCCTGCCTCAGCTTGACACCATTCCCGTGGTTCCTATCACTGGTGACTAAGGAGAATAGATCGGCGCCTTCCCTTCCACTCCCCCTCGTGAGCAAGCTATAGACCGCGATGAGGTCTCCCCTCAGCTTCCTCTTTTCCAAGCTGAGCAGGCCAAGTGACCTCAGCCACTCCGCTTATGTCTTCCCCTCTAGGCCCTTCACCATCTTTGTAGCCCTTCTCTGGACACTTTCCAACAGTTTTGCATCCTTTTTGTACTGTGGTGCCCAGAATTGCACACAGTAATCAAGGTGACAAACAAATTAAAAATTTGTCTGTCAAAATTAGGCAATGAATACTGAAGTATAAATAAATACCTTTGATTTAATATAATAGTCAGTCCTTACTGTATTAATTTTTAAACCATGGTCTACTGAGACGTTTATCAGATTTAGACCTCCTACTAGTTAATTCCATTACATCACTGGAGATACTAATATCCCCATCAAGTTGTGTCTTGCTCTGGTGGTTGAGACATGTTGGAACTAATATATCTTCCTTATGAACATTCAGTAAGATGTATGAATTTGTATCATAGAGTCAGTGAAAATACATGTCTTTATCCAATCCAAGTTTTTACTTCTGCTACTCTACTTCTAACTATTTTACATGTTATTAACAGGTTCTCCAGACTCTAGAATAGAACTATACAAACACTTTATAGTGTAGATGACGACTTTACAGAAGCAGTTGTTCTTCATAAACTTACCTAGGTTACTGCATAGTCTAGGTCCTCTCCCTTTCATTAAAAAGTAATATTTTCAGGCAACCGGACTTCTGTATTATTCAAGCAAATGATTAGAGAATCAGCTGGTTTCTCTTAAACTGGTGTAATAAATTACTCCCAGATTAACATAGATAAATAGTAAAACAGATTATTATGTTGTTATGTGAGAACTGGCTGTTCAAGTACAAATTCAGGTGACAATTACACCCATCCAGAAGAGAGATCTTCTCTCATAGCCACTGTTCAGAATCTGTAAGATTTTCTCTGCTTTGGCTATCACCAAAAACTTCATCTAAGCTGAGAGGCCCCATTGCTATAAATAAATGACTTGGTTGATGCAAATAATACCTATGACAGTATTGACCTATAGACTGGAGAATGTATTGTTATTTCTTCTAGTGTTTATCCCTTCTGTGAAAGGGAGAAGTACCATGTGTCACTGTTATTATCCTAAATCACTAGGCTGCAGTAACAACTACAGTGTGACTCATTTGCCAATCAACACAGGAAAGGAGGGAAACTTTCCACAAATTTCTTTTGTGCCTAGTCAAGTTAGTTGTGCTGGGCAACGTATTTGGATTCTGTGCAAAGAATATAAGGTTTTTATCTGAGGTATAATCCATACTTGCTCAAAAATATTTTGTAATAAGTTAAAATAATTGATTACTCTTGCTTTTTACAATCTATATCACTAGGAAAATCAAAAAGCATCTTCATGTGCTATTTGACACCTTTGCACATGGAGGAAGAGAATGAACTTCGATGAATAGTAGTGAGTGAAATCAAGGTTCATTGCCAAGTCTCTAACTTTCTGACAGCACATCCACTCAGCACTTGACAGTGAAAGTCACTTTGGTTAAGGCAATATCAACACAAACAGTAATATGAGACAAAGGACATACAAAGGTCCTGACATTCAAATTCAATGCTTCATGTCAGGATGACTTCACATTCACTGTTTTTGCCAGGACGTTTGGAGGGGGAAAGAAAAGTAATATGAATAAGTAGAAGATACGCTAATGAACAGAAATGTCAGGGATATGAGAATGGTATTTTCTGATAGGTTATCTGTGCTATCATGAACAAGTCCATAAGTGTCTACAATGTGTGATAATGAGAAAGGTTATCACAGACTTGTGTTTGTTATATATTTCAACAATCTACTATTTCAGTAGAGGCCTTTCAGACTCTATGGGTCAATCTTTTTTTCCTGTAGAACTTACCTCCAGTTCTCAAATACTGCTGGTCCATGCAGTCCAACTAAGAATGTTATCCAATTTTGCAGGTCCCTAAGTCATTTTATCCTCCCACTCTTTATATCCCTTTCTGTGTTACATTTCCTTTTCAGCAAAAGGAAAAATGACATCCAGAAATAAAATCAAGTATCCCAATTCTTTCTTCCCTTAGTTGTCTATTATTACTTTATCCCTATCCATCAATCAGTAGCCATTACAGGTTATGTCCCCACAGGTCTTTCATCCATCTATTTTAGCACTGTAAAAATAGTTTTTCACTCAGCTAATGATATTTTGGCTTTAAATTGGTGTGAGTAAAATATTACCTATGCAATCTGGTATTCATTATTTATATTTATGAATATCCTTATAGAACATCTTCTGGGAAGTAGTAAATCCATACTATACACAGGATGCTAGCTGCAATTAGTGAAGTGGGATTTTTTTTCCTAGCATTGTAATGAATGTCAAGTTTATTCAGGGAGTTTCACTGTTTTGTGTAACTTGTTCTGCCAGTCCACCGGGACTAAGAATAAATGCATGAGCATTCATACTAAAGGTATTACAGATGCAGTTGGTCTGATTATTCTGTATAACTTCAAACCATTAAAATAGCAACACAAGGTACAAAGCTGTGGAGGATCATACCTCAGTTTTCAAAGGATGTGCACCCAATTAAATTAAAATTATAAAAACAGTTGGTTAACTTTCTTCATGGGAACTAATATCATCATCTTGTTAAATCAAATACCTGCTTTTATGATATCTATTTTACGCTTATAAAACAATCACCATAACGTAAAGAGTTATTTTCATAATTGCTTAGTTGATGGCTAATAGCAGAACTCTCTACGATTTACTTTTCCTTTGTATATATCAGAAATTGAAATGTATTTGGATTTGCAGTTCAATTTGCCAGATAGATACCCACATATTTTATCAAGATTAATAAAAGAATGTCACTAATATCTATACAGAAGACAGAAAACTATCTTTCTGTGGAAGAAATCACTGAAGAATTTGGTGAAATCCTCACAGTTCATTTGATTTCAAAAGGCAATGAAACACTTGTTAATGACTACAGAAAGAATTTACAAACAAATATTGATTTCTTTAAGTGACACGCAAAATACTGTGATTGCTGTTGGATATTCAATGGAAGTATACCATCATATTGGCGCTTCCTCATGTTACAACTTATCGTGTCTACTGCACATATTGCTTACTTCTAGGATGTAGAAACATGAGAATATTTCCCAAACAGGGTTTTCATTCATTTTCTTTTTAATTTAAATTAATCTATAATACTTTTTATTGACACCTATATTTAGAACAGTAATCCTTATTCTTTGCAATCACCAATGTTTAGGTTTAAAAGGAGGCGTTAAAATTTGGAAGAGAATTTATTAGTTCGTTAGTTGATTAGTTAGTTAGTTTTTGAGTAGGTTAGATTTCAGCTCCTTTATGTTAAGAGAAATCAGAAGAAAACATGGTTTCCTAAAGATGGTTTCAAAGTCCTGGTTAGATTTACATGCTTGGATTCAAGGTAACTTGAAAATAAAGCAGCAAGAAGAAGAAAAACTATTGTGTTTCTCTGTCAAATGCTTTAGTGTCTTCCACAACAGAATTAAGTTTACAAAGAAAAAGAGATATAAAGCAGAGTGAAAAAATAAAATAAAATTAAAAAAAAAAATCGAATACATTTTTAGGACTAAGAAGTAAATAAAATAAAAAGGGATATATGGATATATTTGTTTTAATACCAAATCAGAAAAGAGAAAAAGGAATCTATAGCTACCTAAGTAATCTTTAGCCATTGAAAAACAACAGACTGTTCAAATTTATATTTAACCTACTATATTAAAGTACTTGGTAAATTTACATATACAACATTAAGACAAAAATGTAAAGCTATATTTCCCATCAAAATCTAGTTTTGTAATTTAGTTTTAATTTTTTCTCATTAGCACTGTATATTAAAAGTCTTAATACTACATTTCCCATGGTTGTGATGTCCAGGTGACCAATGAATGCCCAAATTTCAAATATTTTGTTTAGTAAAAAGAATATTAATAGCTTCCAAGCATTCAAATGAACATATAAGCAGTTTTGCTTATCTTTAAATATGATACTTTTCCTGTGATTTTGTTTATTTCTATATGTGATTACATTAAATTAGGACAAAGAATAAAGCTGCTCAGCACATTACAATTTACTGTAAAAGAGATTTGAAAAAACCTTTCACAGAAAATATCAGGGCCCTGAGGGCACCCACAGCCCTGCTTGTCCTTGGTCACTCTTTGCCAACCCACTCCCCACCCCCATACGCAGGACCCCACAGTAGTCCTGCGGCCACCAGCTCCAGCAAAAGTGAGGCCAAATTGTGGCTGGCTCCACACAGCCCTGCCCTGCCTGAGCATGGGTTCAGCCAAGGCAGGCCCACCTGCAGGCCCATATGCCCAGCTTGCCTAGGCCCTGCCTATCCCCAGCGAGTTGTCCAGTACCTGGGGCATGGGGTGCCCCACTGTCTCTGGGTGCCCTGGTCCTGGATGGGGCTGAGGGAGTGGGCTGGATTTTCAGACCCTCCCCTGTAGGACCCCATGGAGGGCCCCCTGGCCCCTGCAGCATCCTTACAGAAAACTGGGCAATAAAAGTTTAGTACTGTTGAATTTGTACCAAAAGTGTTCAAGTGTTCACTGCTTTGTAGGACCAGACATCTAGTATGTCATTCCAAACCCAAGCACTAATGCATCTTCAGTTATCCTCAAGTCACTTTGTTGCACAAAAGAATCCAGTGATGTCTAAAATCTATATTCCTGTCAACAATATTGAGACTAGACTATGTATTTGAGAATGGCTCTGCCTATTTAGCTGATTCAGTTTGGGCTGCTTCTCAAGCAAGGTGGTATGAATGATAAATTTTCTTTGATCTCACTTGTCCTGGTTTCAGGTAGGATAGAGTTAATTTTCCTTCTAGTAGCTGGTAGGGTGCTATGTTTTGGATTTAGGATGAGAAGAGTGTTGATAACACATTGATGTTTTAATTGTTGCAGAGCAGTGCTTACACTAAGCCAAGGACTTTTCAGCTTCTCGCTCTGTCCTGCCAGCGAGCAGGCTAGGGGTGCAGCAGGAGCTGGGAGGGGACAGACCCAGGACAGCTGACCCAAACTGGCCAAAGGGGTATTCCATACCATCTGACGTCATGCTAAACAATATATAGGGGTGGCTGGCCGGGGTGGGGGGCCGGCTGCTCGGGAATAGGCTGGGCATCGGTCAGCGGGTGGTGAGCAATTGCATTGTGCATCACTTGTTTTGTACACTTTATTAGTAGTAGTACTGTTATCATTATTATTATTTTTTTTTCTGTCCTAATAACCTGTCTCTATCTCAACCCACAGGCTTCATTTTCCTGATTCTCTGCCCCATCCCAGAGAGGGAGGAGGGAGGGTGAGCGAACAGCTGTGTGGTGCTTAGCTGTCGTCTGGGTTAAACCACAACAGAAAAATTAGGGCTCCCAGTTCACTAATATGTGCTAAGACTTCTGTATGTTTTGAATCAGCTGGATTTACTGTGCATGTGTAAACCACAGTTACAACCTGTGGGCAGCAGTTTGGAAGCTTCCAAAGCATGTCGAGCCCACCGAGGACATACTTGACCCATGATCTACATGGTCAGTTAGATCCCATATGTCCAGAGGGCATGGAATTTACTGCATCCGGCTGACAGGTACTTGAAATGGATGTGCGTTACAATGCAAGGTATCTCACGGTCCACTTAAAGACATTTCTCTAGATATATGGAAATCTCCAGGAGGTGTTCAAAGCTCTCAAATTCTGCCTAGACAAGATTTCCAAAAAGACAGTGTAGCTAATGAAATGAAAGTATATTTTACCTCTAAGAATGAAAGTGACTTTCCAGGGAATCAGTCTAGTTTCTCTCAGCTAATGCATAAACTCTTTTGATTTTGATGAAATAAAAACTCAATCTGATCAGCACATTGTGTATATACATGCCATCTATCTCCACGAATGATGTAGTTTTGTTTGAAATCCATTATATTTCATTTTATTGTAACTATGTGAGATAATTGATAAACTCTTTCAGTTAGTTTATGAGACAAAGTTCAAACCTCTAGCAACCACATTTTACCATCTACAACATGGATCTGACAGATTGACTTTAACAGTGCACTAAAAGATTAATACAAGCAATTTAAAAGTTGTGAGGATTCTGGCCTCAAAGGGAAGCCTTGTGAAGGTATAACACACAACACACTTGTGACCTGAGGCCAAAAGGATCATCCTTTCATACACAAAGCAGTGAGTGAGATAAGAACTCTAGTGCAAGGAAAGAATATGAATACATCTGCCACAGACAATCTAATGCTAGTCTCCCTTACACTAACAAAACAGTATTAAAAGAAGTGGAATTAGATGCAACCTAACTAATGGTCAAATATGGCATGGTGATTTTTATTTATGTCAAATTGTATAGAGAATAGATATTTAATGAAATTGAAGAAAATGAGGATGCCAAGAGGATGATCAGAGGGACGGAGCACCTCTCCTATGAAGAGAGGCTAAGAGAGTTGGGGTTGTTCACCCTGGAGAAGAGAGTGCTCTGGGTAGACCTTATAGTGGCCTTCCAGTACCTAAAGAGTGCCTACAGAAAAACTGGGAAGAAAGCCTACAGAAAAGCTGATTCTTTTTTGGTGACTGTAGTGATAGGACAAGGAGAAATGGTTTTAAACTAAAAGAGGGTAGATTCAGATTAGATATAAGCAAGAAATTCTTCCCTCAGAGGGTGGTGAGGCCCTAGCACAGGTTGCCCAGAAAAAGTGTGGATGCCCCATCCCTGGAGGTGTTCAAGGCCAAGATGGCTGGGGCTTTGAGCAACCTGGTATAGCGAGAGGTGTCTCTGCCCATGGCAGGGGGGTTGGAACTACATGATCATTAAGATCCCTTCCAACCCAAATCATTCCATGATTCTTTGAAAACCACAGTGAATCCTCACTGAAGTCCACTGCAATATATTTTATATGTCTAATTTCCTGTTCTAGAGAGTGACTTAATAAGAACACAGTATAAATAAAAACATTTTCATTGGCATATCTGGGAATCAGTTATTCCTCCTGGTACTTTAGAAGGATCAGGAGCATCTCTAAAAGCTAAAATAAGATCTTGCATTTCAAGTAATGAGAAATTAAATAGATCATTATCACAGAGATGGGTGTTGCTAGGAAGCTACTTTGCACAGTGGATTTCATAGATCCAGAATTCAATAAGATCTTGCATTTCAAGTGATGAGAAATGAAATAGAACATTATTAAAGAGATGGATATTACCTGACCTGCAGATTGATAGCTGCAGTTACTATATGTAAATAAATAACAATAATTACAACAGCATGTACCATTGTGGCCAGAAAGTTATAAAATGCAGAATTCCATTAAAGTAATGAAGTTATGGTTTGTGTTCTTCAGACTAAAAAAAATTTGTGAAATGAATAGAATGGTACAGGCATCAAACATTGAAGAATCAGGAAGCAATGACAGTAATGTCTGGAAAAAAAAAAAAAAAGAAGCAAGAGGGCTAGACAGAAATTAAAAAGTAGGTGTATATTAAGTTATGTACAGAAAGTATTGCATATAAGACTAAAAAGTAACAAGAAAAGTAATTGACTGAGAAGTCAGTTTACTAAACTTCTGCCTACTTAATTTAAATAAATGGATTTTCTAATGAAGCAGAAATATACATATATACATAAATAAACGCAAATTAAAAATATATAGCATTTGCAGAATGCAGTCAGCTAGTTAAGTAGGAAACACACCATCCAAAACTCAGTGTGTATACCTACCATTGTATCATTGTTTAAAGACTCACTTGAATAATAGGCCAGGATGACTGCACCTTGTAACAGTTTCCCCTTAATTGCTGAATAATTTATGTGAAAGTACTATAGTTGTCTTAATTAATCAAGAAAAAATCCCTTGTGAAATGTCTAATTCAAAGCAAGAGAAATTTCCATTTCAACATCTCACTACAAATAAGTTAAACACATTTTTTTCTTGATATCTCACTGCTTTTAAAATGAGTATGCCGTGTTACAAACAGCACTGCATACTGCATTTAGTTCATTGTTGTTGTTTGTTTGTTTGTTTTGGTTTTGAAGGGTTGTTGTACACAGCATAGGTTGCAGGCTGAAGAATGATTAGAAAGTACAGAAGCTGAAACTGTGTATTAAATTACTCTCACAACCTGTTCAGTGAGGGTGTCCAAGGCTGGAGCGCTCGATCCATTGAATCAATACAGCAAGGCTTCAAGAACACTTAAGCCACATATATCTGATTTGTGACCACCTTGAAGTACCCTTGGCCACATTTATTTTACCAATTGTATAATACACCTGGCAAATACTCTTCTGGAATTTGACCTACCCACAATGCATCTTGCATCCTGAACACCTAATAAACCCATGTTGTTCTCTTCTGCGGAAGACCTACCTAACTCTTCCTATCATTCACAGCTATATGTAGCAAAAAATACTACACCAAACACCTGAAAGAGAGCCCAGGATTTAGACTGAGCCAAGAGTATCAGTCTCCTTTGTTCCTCCCCAGACTTCAGCATTTTTTGCTCAGTATTCTGTTGCTTTCCTGGCCCAGCATAGGGATACTCTGGAAAACCTAGTCAAGAAACAGCTCAAAGCTGCCTGTGGTCTTGGATGAAGGTTTTATGAAAACATGTTTTTGTCTTTTTAGAAAAGTCACAAATTTACTGATACCTCTGACCAAACACATCTTGCCTTACACAATCAAGAAGACACAAATCCACAATCTCCTTCCAGAACAGTTTCCAAATAAGACAGAAAAGCTGGCTGCCAGTGTGACTTTAAGCAGCATGGATCACCCTGTGAACACCATGATAATGTGAGACACTTACCCTCAAATGCAGCAGAAACAGGTTTGGCAGGGCCTGAGTTTCCTGAAGGAGAATCCTCAATGTTTTTCCTGTACCAGGGTGATTAAGATATCCCCACACAGGAGAAGAATACCAGTCAGGCAGTAATTGCCATATTTTAACACTGCTTGTGTAAACAACAAAACTCATCCCAAGTTTTCAGTAACAATTATGGAGGACATGAGATACATTTCACATGAGGCTTTGTATGCTGCTTTCTTTATACCTCTACATTCTACCTACCTAAGTTTTCCAAGTCTTCTAGACTAATGCATCTGTCCCCGGGAAGTCCACACAGAAATGAAAGAGCACAACATACCCCCACAACCTTCTCAAGGTTCTTGAGAACTGCTCTTTAAAATTCTTATTTGAGTAACTCTGTTCTGTAATGAAGATAATACTTCAAATGAAATGGCTGAGTCTGAAGTTCCTAAATGAGGTGAAATGTGGTGAATGTAGTAAGAATCAAAAAAGCTGTTTTCTCTCATCCAAAGGGAAAAGAGGGCTTGCTGTTGTTCAGGTAGTAGCTTCTATGTGTGCAACACCTACAAGCAGGGAAGATATTGAGATATTGCTAGAGAAGTTCTCTCTTTGTTTTTCCTTTTTTTTCATTTTCTTGTAGGGACTGTGTTGGTCTTTCATACCTGTTTGTCATCACCTTTGTATTAACATATATGGAATATTTTACATGCATTAGATATGCATCCTTTATTCTATTTATCATTCCTCTGATGATCATCTTAGTCATCTCCCAGAAGTTTTGCTTGAAACTGTAATGGAGGTCTCATGATGGAGGCCTCACAAATGAATTTTATGCTCCTTATCTTCACCAGTGTGGAGAATAATCTTGAAAATATCTCTATGATAATTATTAACTCAGTAAATTCTAGCTCTGCATGTGAAGAATGCTTAAAAGTATCAGAAAATGACTAGTGACGTAAAGTGCTATAAAGATCACTCACAGACCATAGTCCAATTCAAGATCAAGTGAAGGCAGCTCATGGAGAAAAAAATCAATTAATTAATTAATTAATTAAATATATATATATATATTGAATCTCCCAGATGGGAAAAAATCCTTTTGTCTTTTTCTATCAAAACTAGTCAGCACTTTTAAATAAAAAAGTAAAGAAGTGGTGAATACCTTGTTGTGTATCTGGAAAAGAAGGTGCTGAGGTTGGAGTAGGAGAGAATAGAAAGCTGGGCTGGAAGAAAGGCTTAGATACTGCAGGAAATATAATGGCAATTATTTCCAGACATAAGGATAGTTATATTCAGCCCAAATATATAATGATTATTAAAAATATTTGTAGTGATCATTTAATATCTGAAAACACCCTCTCCGTCCCTTGTTTAGATTATATAAAGCATACCTGGGGCTTCTCAAGACTGGAGATCCAAGTAATAACTGCCCCAAATAACATAAAGCTCTGTATAAAATTTCTATCATATCCCTAAAATCCAAGAAATCCAATACACCAAAACGTCTGAAACCTTTGCCAACAGCTACTACTCTAGTAGCTTACATACCTACATTCATTGAGCCAAGTCTCTGTTTTGCAAGATATAAATGCTGTTTTGAGCTAGCCCCACTAAACATACATTTTAAACACCCTGGGGTACAGATTCTCCTTCTCTCTAGCCCAATAATATTATCTGCACCTAATAACATGAAAGCTTGTTCTTTAATGGAGTTTCTGTGTGCTAGCACTGTAATATCTTAAATAGTATCCACTCATTTTTATATGAGTGTCATAGAAGGCTAAAGGCAGATCTTTAATTAATTTTAAGCTTTCTTCTTTAATTTTTGTGCAATTGATGAACGTGGTTTAGTTATCACATTTCTAAAAATAAATACTTATTAAACTTTGGTAAATCAAGAAATAAATCCCAGCAATCCTAAACTGCCATAGTTCTTTTATTTTCCCTTTTTTTGTTGTTTTTGTTTTCCTTTGCCATCTCCTTCTCTTCACTGTTGAAGGAACAGCTTATGTATGGCAGGTTTTTCCCTCTGGCTTTGAAAGCCTCAGGCAAGATTCGGTAGTACCAGTCAGCCCAGTTTTCTGTACATTATGTATTGTATCTATTTGAATTTTTCATTATATTTCTTTTGACAGTATTTTCCCTCTGAACCAATTATTTTTAAAACTCATATCTAGGTGACTCTTGGGACATCTGATTTTGCTTCTTTTTAAAACATAAGTTCTGCTTCTGCTCAGGAGAAGCACTTTCTTACTAACCTGTGTAGTTGTGTGTAAGGCACATATCCTGTGATCTGGAAATCTGTTATTTCATCTGGTTTTCTATCTCATCATTAATATGTATCAGCACAGGTCACTGGAACACTCCTGTGTTTACCAGGCAACTGAAAGGTTCTTCTATATTTGTATAACAAATATCACAAAAAGAACAATTTAGAGATACGATCTAGATTATTTATACAGGCAATTATACATTTTTTTCTGCATGAAACTTGTCAGCTGCTACAGATTCTTACTAGCCAGAATTATATCAGTGACAAGTAAGTAGCATAACAAGATTAAGTAGACCGATAGTGGCTACAGATATACCAGAAGGTGTCTGTCACATTTCTGGAGCTATATGTAGATCTTTATTCAGCCCACCATTGCAGGAGTATCAATGTAAGAGCTACTTTGACCATAAAAATATATATATATAAATATAAATATAATCATCATCAACATCATCTGTTCCAGTACTAGGTTGCTTTTAGTTAAGGGCGATAAACACGGATTTGTCAAATAGGCATACAAGGGATGTAAGTTTATCTTGCTCCATCAGGATATGCCTCTTAGCAGTATTTGAGGAATAGTCAAAAATCCCACCGGTCCTCATTCTTTTCCTTTTGATGAGCTGATAGGACACATATTATATTCTAGTCTTGCTTTTCTTGCAAAAACACACTAACTTCTTGTCTCAGAATTTATTTCTATGGTTATGCAAATATTGGAGGATAAATAGAAAACTGAAGGTGTCTCTGAAAGTATCCTAGATATTCCACTTAAATACATAAAATAAAATGGGAGAAATCTTTGTTCCCTCTCTGTGTGGCCTAAGCAGCTGACTGATGAGCTGATGCACCTACCTATCTTCCTAGCACCTTCTTATCATAAAGCATACTGTTCTTTTTCATTTTTCTTTAGCATACAGTCCCTCTAGGCCCCTATTCTTTCAGCCAACAGCCTCTGAAGAGCAGAAAAACCCTGCAGTTATTTCTTTATTTTGTGTTGTTTCATTTCCCAAAACAGGTCAGTCTTTCAACAGATATGGACTGAAAGTTTAACATGTTATCTTGCAATTAACTGTATTCTAAGGCGGTAGGTGGAGTGTTAGTGTACTCAAGTAAAATAGCAGTGTGATGAAAAGACTTTGTTCATACAAGCAATTTGAAGGTGAGATATCAAGTAGAAGAACTTAATTCAAAACTTCTTTTACCTACTTGCTACATCCTTAATGAATATAAGCCAGGAAAATATATTACACTATAGAGACTGTCTCTTCACTTTCATATTCACTCAATTTACACATTTGAGTGTTCGCATGTATGAAATCCTAGTAAGAAAATCTGGTCACATTCTATGCTGCAGAAATAAGTCAGTAAAAAGTAAGGAAGAACACTTCTCTATTCCTTCTTTTCGAGGACTTAAATTCAAAGTATGCCAAAAATTTCTCCATCTTTCTGAAGGAAAAACCAATTGATTTGGGCCAAGAGCATGGCACTGAGAGGGTGTATGACATCCGCTATCACCCACAAGTCTCTGGGAAGGTTGAGAGGTACAGTGTACTGTTAAAGAGCGTTACGAGCACTGGGTGCTGGGACATGGAAACACTGGGACATAAATCTACCAGAAGCCACTTGGCTAGTTAATAGCAGAAGGTCTGACAACCATCTTGCTGAAACAAAACCCCTACACAGTGGGAGGAGCAACATATTTACCCACAAGTTGGTAAAACTTATTTTAATTTTGTGAATTTTAATTAATAGTAATGTTATAAGAACAGCCTAATATTTTTTTCTCACCCTTACAATTTCCCATCAGCTTGCCATGAGTATTATGAAACAGGAAAGAAACAATTATTAATGTATTTATAAAATCTTAAAAGTTACTTGAAAAGGGAAACATTTATTTTCAAATACAAAAGTAAGTGCAAATATTTAGAAATAAATATGGTATTTTTATAACTTCAATAAATATTAAAATGTGTATCTGCTACCTCACAGAATCACAGAATCATCTGGGTTGGAAGAGACCTCCAAGATCACCTAGTCCAACCTCTGACCTAACACTAACAAGTCCTACACTAAACCATATCACTAAGTTCAACATCTAAACGTCTCTTAAAGACCTCCAGGGATAGTGGCTCAACCACTTCCCTGGGCAGCCTATTCCAATACTTAACAACCCTTTCAGTAAAGAAGTTCTTCCTAATATCCAACCTAAACCTCCCTTGGTGCAACTTTGCCCATTCCCCCTCATCCTGTCACCAGGCACATGGGAGAATAGACCAACCCCCACCTCGCTACAGCCTCCTTTAATGTACCTGTAGAGTGCGATAAGGTCACCCATGAGCCTTCTCTTTTCCAGCCTGAACAATCCCAGCTCCCCCAGCCACTCCTCATAAGACTTGTTCTCCAAACCCCTCACCAACTTCATTGCCCTTCTCTGGACTTGCTCAAGCACCTCGATGTCCTTCTTGTAGCGAGGGGCCCAAAACTGAACACAGTACTCGAGGTGTGGCCTCACCAGAGCAGAGTAAGGAATCACTAATGGTGAAAGAATTTTAAATAACTTGTTTCATATTTTTTCATATCCTTATGAAATATTGGTTAATACAACTATCACAATATTGTTTTTTTTTCAGATATTCAAACAATGAACAACTTACAACTTTCTGTTATTCAACAATAATTAAGTTAAGTTTCTATGGAAAAGAGAATGTCTTGCTCAAAATCATGCCACATTTTCAACTGTTATGTATTCCAGATCTGTCTGATCTCTATTCCAGACAGTTTTTAGAAATAAAAAGGAAGAATAATGCAGAAATTAATTGGGACTTCTGGGAAATGGGATGGGAACAAAGATGTGGGAGAAGGCAAAGAACTCATTCAGTTACACAAAGTACAAGCTTTTAAATCAAGTTTCATAATTGTAGAAATTCAACTAAAGTAAGCAGAACAGGCTCTGAAACATTTGCTGATACAATAGTTTTCTCTGGTGTACTTTGATGGATCTTGTATCACCTTCACTAGCCTTTTTGCAAAATAGTGGAGGACAAAGGCATCTATTATGCTGCTATAATATATGTATAATAGAAAGTAGGAAATTTTCTCATGAGTTAGGTCTGTTCTTGCAGCCCCCATATGAAAATTAAGAAAATCTATTATATATTTTAGGGACTGAAAAAACAAACTGTATCTGCTCTCTCGTAACAGAGTTATGGAAAGGAAGGAAAGTTATGCTACTTTGCCAGTAACATCATTCTGGTGCTTCCATTTTTAGTTTCAATTATGTAACAATGTAAAGGAGCTTACAAAGATCAATACCTCATCATTTTCTTTTAAGTGGATTTCCTTATGGTTTGATATTCATAATCACATTGTTTTTTAAAATATAGGGCGGACATATGTATAAGCAGACAGACAAAAATACTTGCTTATTCTGATATGCAATACCCTAATATAGGAAAAAAAAAAAAAAAAAGGCGTCAAACCAAAATAGTCATAGTTTAAAAAAATAAAAAATAAACTATTCATTTTCTTTAAACCTGAGAATATACGTTTATTTTTGATCACATGTCAAGTACTAAAAACAGTATTTTAATTTGTTTATGGTTAACTGCATTTATATTTGTATTTAAAACTTTAAGTTCCTGTTGGACAATTTGGTAATAACACTGGACCTCAACATCACCTTTCTGTTGACTACACTTCTGCAGCACCTCTGGTACCCAGAGCGTCTCCCTAACAGGTCCACACACACTATCTGGGCCCAAGGAAGTTCATGTTCCAAGACAAAGTATTTTCAATCTAGCTTACCCCAAGAGGATAATTCAGTTGAAATGAATGTTCAATTTGCAATGTTTTTGAAGGTATGTTATCTTTGGCAACATCTGTGTCCAGCAGCAGTTCTCAGATGCTTATCGTTTACAAAGCAGGGGAGTAACTGGCTCTTCCTTATGGTATTCAGACCACAACATAGACGCAGGAAAATACATATCGGTAAAATAATACAGTGATAGCCACCTAAAAGAGTTGCTATTTCAGTGAAAATAATTTGGGTTCTTGTTTGATAGACAGTACAAGTAGAAGTAAATTTTTTCAAGGGTGCTAGAAAATATTTTTGACAACTTGGCAATGGAATTTGTTACTCAAAACCCAGTAAAGTTTCCCTTTCCCGAAGCTAGTTCTCTCAAAGTTAATGATCATATTCAATGACAC
Source organism: Anser anser (assembly GCF_964211835.1). Classification (NCBI taxonomy): domain Eukaryota; kingdom Metazoa; phylum Chordata; class Aves; order Anseriformes; family Anatidae; genus Anser; species Anser anser. The sequence goes on along the minus strand of NC_139722.1, from coordinate 45,893,061 downwards.
TACCTGATTTTTTGTTTCAACAGCAGCTGCTTATGATGTATAAAATATTTCAATATCAAATCTTTTTCTTGATCTGAGAATGTGCAATTAAATTAAAGATAAAAAGACCTGCATTTCATTTCCACATAAGAAAACCTCATGACTAGGCAGCAAAAACAAAAATGTTCTGATCATTACTTCATGCCTTCTTGTTACAGCAAAGTTTATGCTTAAATCTTTTCAGTGTAACAGTATATATTCTGTAAAAGTAAGTACTGTTTGTCCATCATAAACATCAAATGCCATTTTGGTGTTTTTACTGTATTTATGATTTTTAAGGAAAAATCTCAATAGAGGTTTTTTATGCTCTTAATTATCTTTATTAATGATTTGGATGAGCGAATTGAGTGCACCTTGAGTAAGCATGCAGATGACACCAAGCTGGGGGGAAGTGTTGATCTGCCGGAGCGTAGGAAGGCCCTGCAGAGGGACCTGGACAAGTTGGATCAATGGACAGAGGCCAATGGGATGAGGTTCAACATGGCTAAGTTACGGGTCCTGCACTTTGGCCACAACAGACACATGCAATGTTACAGGCTTAGGGCAGAGTGGCTCAAAAGCTGTGCAGAGGAAAAGGATCTGGGGGTGTTGGTCAATGATTGCCTGAACATAAGTTGTCAGTGTTGGCCAAGAAGGCTAACGGCATCCTGGCTAGTATCAGGAATAGTGTAGACAGCAGGACCAGGGAGGTTATCATCCCCTGTACTCTGCTCTGGTGAGGCCACACCTTAAGTACTGTGTCCATTTTTGGGTCTCTCACTACAAGAAAGATATTGAAGTCATGAAGCATGTCCAGAGAAGGGCTACAGATCTGGTGAAGGGTCTGGAACAACCACTCGGCTTATGAGGAGCAGCTGAGGGAACTGGGGTTGTTTAGTCTGTAGAAGAGGAGGCTCAGGGAAGACATTATTGCTCTTTACAACTACCTGAAAGGATGGTGCGGGGAGCTGGGGGTCGGCCTCTTCTTGCAGATAACTAGTGATAAGACTAGAGGGAATGGCCTCAATTTGTACCAGGGGAGGTTCAGGTCTCAGGTTACGAGAAATTTCTTCTCAGAAAGAGTAGTCAGGCATTGGAAGTAGTCAGGAAGCCCAGAGAGGTAGTGGAGTTCCTGGGGTTCCTGGGTTTCTGGGGGTGTTTAAGAAAAGGTTGGATGGCATGGGTTACGGGCATGGTTTAGTGGGTGATATTGGTGTTAGGGGAATGATTGGACCAGATGATCGTGGAGGTCTTTTCCAACCTTAATGATGCTATGATTCTATGATTTATTTTCCTCCCACAGGAAGTTAATATGGATGACAAAAATTTTATTCCTGATTTATGAATGTAAGTGAAGAAATTAAAATCTATTATTTGTGAGTGTTGAATAGATACAGCATACTATAAATTACATTTTTTTGGTTACTGTGCTAGTGACCTCAACAAAATCACCTAGTTTCACATACATCTATTATTTAACTAGTTCTGAGATCCTTTCCCAGGAGAAATAACCCCAGGGTTTTGTTTATATGTTTTTCAGAAACAGAAGTTTTTTAACAACGTCAGTATCACTTTGCTTTCATATTTTCTACATACCTGAAATGAAGTATGCAGTTTATCAAAACAGTCTTCAGAATTTCAAATACATAGGGAATATGATAACCTGGGTTCTGTCTATACATACAGTATAGAATTTCAGAGAAGCTACTGTGTAAAGCACTCATCCCTCTAATCTAAATTCAAACTTCTACTCAGACTGTGTGAAACCGATCTATTATTTTGACAATCTTCAGTGCAACATATCCCTTAAATAACTATATAGAATTTTTAAGTTACACAGACTTTTTAGACCCTAAAATAAGAAGAAAATAAACATGCCTTGATTGCTTTATGTTTTTATGAGTGATTTCATATGAAAGATATTTGTCACCTCTAACTTGAGGTTTTGAGGCTTCGTCTCATATGATTTTGCTGCTACATTTTGCATGGTTTATTGCTATAATTCTTTGTTAATTTTGTTCAGCCCAGCAGCTGAAAACCTGTTAGTGAGTAACCAGAATTCCCAGTCACTCAAAAGAATAGGCAGAGACATTGACTGAGAGCCATGGAGTTAAGAGACTGAAGGAGAAAGAAAATGAAAGAAATATGGCATATACAATAAGTCTTTTCAATGTTTTCCATGGAAAAAGAAGAACACCTAAATACTAAAATAACCAACAATCTCTGAGCTTGTCTTTCCTTGTTAGAAAGGAAAACTCTTTGATATCTGGAACTTCTCTGAAGATTATTTCACTTGCATTTTCAAATCAACAGTCTATTTTAAAGTAGTAAATTTCTTAATCAAGAACAATGTTCATTTACACACTATTATTTTGACATATACATGCAAGTTCTACATCTATAACATTATTCCTGTTCAGTGGCAAACAGCTTGCACCTCTTACAACAGATCTGTCTTGAAAGTACCTTTCACCCATGTTTCACTATTGATTAGCTTCTGCAGGGAAGAGAGGTAGTGCAGTTAGCTATTCTGGTATGGGAAGAGTGTGTAACCTCCAGCACTTCAGACTGATCTCAGCATGATTTACTCTGCCTCCACAACTTGTTTGTAGGTGTTTACACAAAAAATGAAGATGCTTAATATTGACAGCAAAGTAAGAAAATAAAAGTTAATGTTTAGGATTTGTCAAGGTCTTTTTATGCTGTGTATTAAATTTGCACGAGCCACATTGGTCTAGTAGACAGTATTTCCATGTATTTCATTATGTATTGGTAGGTATGTTTGTCAGCAATATTAACGTTATACACCTTGCGGGAACATAGCGTATGTAGAGCTCCTTGGTTCTCATTGACTCTGTTATTTTCAGCAGCTTCAGTGTGTATATTAATTTCTTAGCTTGAAAAACCTGCCGAACTAATGTCATTAAAACAAAGAAATGACAAATTACCTTACTGAACAGCACCTGACATTAATTTAACAGTGTGACTTTTGTGTTATTTTCTTCAGTTCAATAAAAGCAAGGCCCTGACTTTTATTTTTTCTTGCTATACATATCTAGCAATTATCAGATCCCAAGTCAAAAAGCCTAAATGCTAGTCTTCACCCCACTCAGCTGCCATCAAATTATATCTAATTCCTTAACACCTAAAGCCAGTAGTGCAGCCAGTAATGCTTCTTATTTCAGACTTTTCAACCTGCCCAAAGTTCTGCTTTCGTGCATGCCTAGAAGCACTTCAGGCTCAACAGCAGCAAAAATGCTAAGTTCAGTACTCAGACCTACTGCGGTGAACAAATAGATGAGGAATTCCTTCATCTATTTTGCCTTCAGTGCTTAATCTGATAGGTGATGTTACAGCATGCCTATTGGATTTGGCTTCACACAAAATACCACAACAGCCAGAGGAAGAGATGGCTTCCCTATTTTTTCTCCAGTGCTTAATACACTTACCCGTCTGAACCCTGCAAGAATTTAAATCTACGCTTTAGCCCTGAAGCTTATTGTCTTAACCATCAAATTATTGAAAATTCAAAGTTAATAGAATTGGGGAATGTTTTTAATCCCTTCTATTGAAGCATTTCTGTCTTACATAAGATCATTCAATATTCAAAAGACCAGTGGAGAAAGAAAGAGCAGTATAAAACTTAACAGATTAGGAGGAGTCATGGGGCTCATTCTTTTGCCTCAAGGATTATTATTCATTTTACAGGCAAGGGATAAAAAGTTATTTTATGTCCAGAACTCTTCCAAGCAAGTCTGTTAACCACTAAGCTAGAAAGTCATTTTACCTCTTACAGTCAATAAATCATTAATTATAGTACAAAAGCTAAAACAGTATCAGCATTAGGTTTGCAGTAGATGTGGTTTTAAATGCCCCTCATACAGAAGCAAAAACTGACCTCAGAACTACAACATCCTGTATGAATGTATTATCCACTAAGTAAATATATAAAAAGTGGGCTTCTTCTCTACTTGTCTTTCAAAAAAAAAAAATGTGATTAAAATATGTATTGGTTTTGTTTCTCTTTAAAGAAAGTTTGTTAAAAAAAGACCTTGAGATATGAAGCCACTTCCTCACAGATATGAACAGTGTCTAACCCCTGGAAGTGTGCTATTCCCCACTTTTTCATTTTGTTTTGTTGTTGTTGTTGTTGGTTGGTTGGTTGTTGTTTGTTTGTTGTTTTTGTTTGTTTTTGTTTTGTTTTTGTTTTGTTTTGTTTGATTGATTGATTGATTGTTTCTTGTGGCTTCCTCTCTCTCCCGTGTACCTAACAAAGACCCTGAGTACCTACACAGTCAGTCTGTGGACTTTCCTTTTCAGGATGCAGTTTCTCAAATTCAAGTATCGCAATAAAAATCAAATATTAACATGAATCTGATTCAGATAACCTGTCTGATTAGGACAACCTGTCACAAAATATCCCCATGCAAAGAACTGGTCAGTATTTCTTTTTTTCTTATAAACATTTCAAATAAATATATTTTGATTGTTTGAATTTCTTCCATGTATATTTCAGACCTTGTATTTTCAATTTAATTGAAAATATTTATGAGTTTATTTTGTATTTCACAGCTATTAAGTCAGTAAAAAAAAAATTCTCCCAACACAAAACATGACACAATTTCTTGCCATTGCCTACACCAGAAGAATTGCCATAGATTCAGTAACTTATATAAAATAATAGTAATTAATTATAAGAAAACAAGAAACTCACCTTTAAAAGGTTGATAGAAATCTTCACAGAACTATTCAAACACAAACAGGGCTTAGGGCAGTCTTTATCTGTGAGGTACAGTTATCATTCAAGGGGAGTTTACTTTGAAGAGATGTAGATCACAGCTGGCACAACTTGTGTTTCAAAGCATGTCCAGACAAGTTGGTTCTGAGAGTCAGTATTGGAAATCCTGCTAATTGCCTCTGCAGGTCCCTTTCAGCCACGTGGGTTTTGATTTGTTTCTGGAAGTGTGGTGTGTTTCTCTGACTGCTCCAACCGATTGTTGAATGTTAAGAGGCCCAGGCCTGTGTACAAAGATGGACTGAAACTACATATTAAATCTGAGGATGCTATTGGGACGGGAAAAGGAAAAGATGAACTACCAATACAGATACAAGTGAAATATTTTCACTCACAACTTGTAAGCAAATGTTATAAAACTGTGAATCAGATTGTGCTAAAAGGCTTTCACATGCCTCTTTGTTATCCCTATTTGATTCAGGAAGCTCACATTTCAGTTTTGCATTTGTTCAGTAAGCAATGGCCTCTGAATGGTGTGCGAGCAGCCTTTCAGACACTGAACTTTCACTGAAGCCAGTAGAAGTCCTATTTCCTCATGTGAAAGCAGCATTAGTGACAGCTGAGCAGTGACCATCAGGCAGTTCTACCCTGTCTTATTTCAAATCCATTACATTCAGCAGATATTTTATAGGGAGATTAATTTCTTTTCATTATCTGATATTTGCTGTAAAACTCATTTTCTCCTTGAAAGAGTTCTTTCTTTTCCTGGCAGAAAAATAAGAACTACAGTAGAATGTTGGAAATCGAATGGCTTTATTCCAAGAGGACGAAAGAGGATGCAGAAATATTCACTAGGAAGGAGGACTTTCTGGCTCCCTGTGTTCTATTTATATATATATTTTAGGATGATGCTCTGAACAGATATATGGAAAGAAGAATATCGACAACACAATAGCAGCAAAAGGCTTTACACGCATATTACATACTCTATCCTCCAAGAATGTATCTTCTCCATGAATAAAAGTAGTGGCTCCACATGACTGCATAGTGTATCTATTTCAGAAAGCCAGAGTGAACAAATGGATCCTTCCCACACTATCAGTAGATTTTTTCCAGAAAGTAGCTGAACAAGAGAGAAAGATTAGGTTTATGCATTAAATACATATATACATATATATGTTTATATACTCATATCATCCATTAGAAGTAATCACCTATCTAGTTTTTAGATACCAGCAGTGTATGCTACATCAGCCTTGCATGCTGTTTAGAATTTTTGTGCAGTTACCAAGAGAGGAAATTAAAGATTATATCTGAAAAGTAGTTTAAAAGGTGAACATAATGTGAATGAAATGAAACATCTATTAAAGATGCTGGGCAAGTTTTATTCTGATTTACAGCAGTGCTGCCGTCATGCCTGCAATGACATTACACTGGTATAATGAGGAGAGAAGTATGACCCATTGAAATAGCACATTCATTTTGAAAGTAAAATAGGACTAAGGGTTAGATCCACATAGGGATATCAGAGCCTAGCCTCAGGGTAAAGTGTGTACCTAAAATCCCAGAGTAATTTAAGGAGGCCACTAGATGATCAGGATTAGTAATCTTATAATTCCCAATAGGTATCTGATGGGATAAGGAAGGATATATCTAAAAGGAGTAGCAGACAGGAACAGTCCTGAAATTCTACCCCTTCCTGAAGCACAGATACCTTCCTCCAGTCTTCAGTTACAAAGCCTGCGAAAAACCGGAATTCATAAACCTGATCCATCTCCAGGATTTATGTGCATATTTTTCCCCTGCGGTCATGGCTATCTTTTATATAGTAATCTTGCTGAGATGTAATTTATCTGGTTAGGCAGAGACAGGGGTTCAATACTTTCCTTAAAGTAAAAGAACTCAAAGCTTCACCTTGTAGCTGCTTTCAAAGCATATAATCATCAGGCTAAAACACAGAGACCATAAATAATACAATGCAGTATATAGATAATGTACAAGCAGAACAAAAACATTTACACTTCAGTAAAATGTATGAAAGAAATCCAGTATATGGGCTTGGACAGATGATGAACACAAAAAGTAAACAAATAGAAGAGAGAACTTGAGTTAAATGATAGATAGCAAGTTCTGAACACAGGAACCTAAATATTGGAAACTGTTGTGTCACAGCACAGGAGAGTTTTAAGGAGTTCTCAGAAGAGAGCAATACATTAATTTCACTGAAAATGAAGGTCAGGAGAGAATGAAATCAAAACAGCCCACTGCTGGGTGATGGAAGCTGACGTGAGATGCTGATTAGTAGGTGAGGTTTGCACATACGTGTGTGAATTGGGTGGGCATGTATGTCTATGCACTATGCACTGAGAGTGCTGAATGTACAGAATCAAAATTTCACTGAAGATAGAAAATCAGAGAATACTAAGGTGATGGAGAAATAAAGTGTTATGCTACACTGTAACATGTATGTACACATGTCCCTATCTGTGAATACACATGCTTCAACACTGCACTCAATAGCTCTATGTCACACCTTCTCCCTTCCCCAGACTGGACAATCTACCCAGACGCAGTTATCGCTTAAAAGGTGCATCCACAGAGTAACACTGGAATTGAACAAGGTCTGGGGTTTAGTCATGTGCACCACACCCTACCACCACCCTCAGCTTGTATCACCTACTTGGCTTAGCTTTGCAAATATCTTCTTCTGAATGAAATGGACAGACAGGCTGGTATACAGAAAGACACTTACACAGGCATAAATCCAGAGTTCTATAAATTGCAAAACAAATATGTTTATTGTTGGGTTCTGTAGCAATATACTTCTTTTGACAGCAAGAAAATATGGCCTGGAATTGCTTTTGATGAGTAGATGAGAGACAAACTATATATTTTGTCTCATAATTTCACAGTCCAATAACTAAAGAGTCCCTGACTACCTTGCACCTGGTCAGTTGCCCATGTCAGGGCTTATCAAAAGAAAACCAAGGCAAAATTTAAGAATGAATAGTCTTCAGTAATAAAATTACAGAAACAACTGGAATCCAGGTTAGAGTATAATAGAGTTAGGATGAAAATGAAAGTGTGAATCTAATTTATTAGTTTTAATTAACTTGATGTGATAACATAAAAATGTGCTATTTATTTTTGTGTGGGTAGGCCCTATACTTGTTAGCCAATACTTTTGTTTTATTGGCTAATTAATAAAAGATCAAATATTGATAGCTTGAATTGTATTTAAACTTGAGATGATATCATATCATTTTACAGTTTGTTTCTCTCGAGTGACTATCCACATCAAAAACACCACCACAACAAGCAAAGGATAATACTTTGTTGTAGGGTAACACAGCAGGCACCTAAGCACCACAAAGCTGTTTGCTCACTCACCCCACCCCTCCCAGTGAGATGGGGGAGAGAATCAGGAAAAAATGTGAAACTCATGGGTTGAGATAAAGTCTAAAGGAAAGAAAGGGTGGAGGACAATACACAAAGCAAGAAAGCAAGTGATGCACAATTGCTCACCACCAGCCAACTAATGCCCAGCCAGTCCCCAAGCAATGGCACTCCTTCCTGGCCACTTCCCCCCCAGCTTTTATTGCTGAGCATGGTGTTATATGATATGGAATATTCCTCTGGCCAAGTTTAGGTCAACTGTCCTGGCTGTGTCCCCTCCCAGCTTCTTGTGCACCCCCAGCCTCCTTGCTGGCAGCAGGGCAGCAGAAGAAGCTGAAATGTCCTTGACTTAGTGGAAGCATCACTCTAAATTAAAACATCAGTGTGATATCAACATAATTCTCCCTCTAAATCCAAAACACAGCACCATACCAAATATTATGAAGAAAATTAACTCTATACCAGCCAAAGCCAGGACACAATCTTAACTCAATATCTAGCTTTTAGTTAACTCCTACCTTAATAAACAATTATATTTTCATTGATAATCTTCCACTAAGTTCAACTGACCTTAACAGTAACTGTTATTCATGTTACTATAGGACAGAGGTAAAGAAAAAAGTAGCCTTCTTCAAGATTATCATAGGCCAGTTTGTGAGCAGACACTCTTTTACTGTAAGAAAAAAAAAAAAAAAAGCACAAAAACAAGTTAATAGCTGACTTAAACATGTTTCAAAGCTTCCTCAGCAAAATATTTTAAAATTCCTGGGTTTGTTTCTCTTAGAGGATATATGTCTCCCCAGGAGGTAATATATACTCGTAGATATATATATGTATATATTACTATATATATATATTACTATTAAAAAGACATTTACTTTTGAATTAATGTATTATTGAATTTCATACTCAAAGTTCCATGCAATGCATAAAAGTGCAATGCATAAAACAAATATATTTGACTGTTCAAAAGAAATGTGCATTTTCCCTGTATGCATGATTTTATCTCCTCAGAATACTCCTTTTCCCAAAATTGTTTTAAAAATATTTTTCTTTCAAATTTTCTTTCAAATTTCAAATGAATTAGCCCCTGAACGTATCATTGTTAATAGAACAATGAAGCCATTCCCTATTAAACACAGTTAACAGGGACTATCAATTTCAGATTTATGCCTGACAGTTCAAACACATTTTTGCCATAAAACAGGTTTGCAGGTCTTAAATGGTTTCACATTTCTCTAAACCATACTAAGAGCATAACGTGAATATTTTAAGCAGCTTAGTTTTGACTTAAATATATTTGCTCAGGATATGCTGGCAGCATCCCAAAATGCAGTGTAATACCCCTAAATCTGGCAATCCCAAACTCAATTTAAGAAAGCAGATAATATGGACTAGCAGCATTAAAGTAAATAAATTCAATTAACTGTGGTTTTTTTCTTAATTTGTTTTCTCTAGCTTGAAATTACAAAGGATGGATAAAACTGTGGGATTAATGAAGAAAGAAATTAATGGAAATGGAATACAAAACAAAAAAGGAAACAGAGAAGTCCAGGAGCTACTATTCATTACTGAACTCTCAGTAAGTGGTTGCAGTTGGATAGTAATATTCAGTTTAAAGTAGCCATTATGCAGAATGTAAACTCCACCACTGGAATCTTGTAGATATTCACCAGAATGTTATCAGAGAAACAATATACTCATTTGAAAGCATTTACTTCCTCTGAAAACAGGAAATAATGGAAAAAATATATTTATTTATGGAAAATAATGTGTTTATTGTAAAAGCCCTGCCAAATTATCTGTTCCTGGGATTTCTCTCATACATAAAGACTAATTCAATTCACTGTTAAATCAGTTATGCAGCCTGCTGTATATGTATACTGAGATGTTGACACTTAGGTGTTCCAAGATCAAGATAACAGAGAAACAGCCAAAAATAGTTACAGCATAGTAGCGCATTTTGCAAATGAAAACAAACTGCTTGTATTATTTAGTTACTGCTTAAAAGTATTTCCTCTTTTGCTGCCTACATTTCAGCCTGCTTAAGAACAGAAAGACCAAGTTCTTTTCATGAGATACTCTTTACATAAACACTGGAAGTATTCATAAAAACCTACTGTTGAATAAATTGTAAGTTCCCAGCACTCACTAATTTTATGTTTTAAAAGTAAAACATTATTTTCAAATATCTATTATATTTCCAATGATATCTAAAAGTCAACAAAAGTAACTTTACCAGCAAAGCATGTTGTATTTCCCATCAATTATATTTCAGGGTTCATAAGGGGTTCGTTCTAAAGAACACTGTAGCATATGTATACCCATATGCTTTGTTTACAGATGCATCTGTTTTGATTTGATATTTATGTTTCAAAATATCATTTACTTTAAAAAACAGATACATTAAGTGAAATAGAGTCCACAAGATTTGCCTTGAATGACTGAGGGATTTTCAAACCTCTTTTTTTAGTTAAATATACTCTGGTAAATGTGGAATGGAAATTGCACAATCTTTTATGAAGACGGAAGTTGCATTAAGTTTGTAATTAATAATTGTAAAATTAAGATGTAAAGCAATTTTTTTGCAAATTTGGTTGCTATGAATATTTAATTTTGATATTCATTATGGTGTTTAAGTCCTTGAATGCTGTAATGCTAAGTAAATTCAGATATTTAAACAGTTTTCAACTAACCAGTTTTAAACCTCTTCGTAGAACTCCTTTGCTTCACAATTCATCTTGACACATATGGTAACTTTTTCTAAGACAACCCTGTCTTATAGGATAAGATCATTCCACATTCAGAAAGCCTCAAACTTGGGTAAAAATGGAATATTTGGTCTACAAGCTCTTCTTGCCTTATACAGGTGTGTCATAATGCTATAATTATTTCACTAATACTATGTGTTTATTCTGGAATAGTGTGTGTCCATTCTGAACATACATTTCCAAGGAAGGTTTATGTACAAACGTGAGTGCACAACTAAATAATGGAAATATACCAATAGCCATTTATATTAAAGGTTTAGAACAGGGCATAGATAATTCAAAACTACCATTCTAACTGCCATTGCATTAGTAAATTGGATAAACTATTCTGAATTGAATAAACATTTCAGATTTTTGTTTGTTTTTTTTTTTCTTCCTCTTCTTGTTTTTCTTTTCCCCATAGTCTATACTGTTTGTGAAAGAGATTTAATAGCAATGGAGATCTACAAAATTCTGTAAAATTATCCAGCCATCATCAAGACCAGAAAAGCTGGTAAGTGACTGCATGTGGTCAAAGCGCTTCCACTTCCTGTGGACTCCTATGCATAGGAATACACATGTTCACCCCCCTTAAAAATTAGGTGCAAATTTAGTTACAATTTGGTATATTCTAAGATCACATTGTGTAATATTTCTTCCTACTTGATCAGACTTAAAAAGTCTCATTGACATCCTTTGAACTGCACAAAAGATTAACAGTCCGGGAGTATTTAGTAAGCCTCAATTTAAACAGGAAAAATCTAGTGTAAGTTTAGGACTCTAGCACAGAATTATACTCTATGAGAGGAGAATAACACAAAGTTCCTTTATAAGAGGACTAAAATGTGCTTGGTCAAATTCTGCATCAAGATCATTGCACAAGTATATACTAGCTATAAATGCTGTCACTTCAGGCTCCATCTCTATATTTTTTTAGCTATAATTTTCAACCATGGAAGTGTGTTTTAAACTTTGTATAAACTTTGTATAAAATATTTGTAAACTTTGTATAAAATATATGTACAAATATATTCAATATATATTCAAATGGTTAGTACACTTGTGATTTGTTTTGTTACAAAATAATCTGACATACCAAATACTGGCTGATTACTTTTCCTTTAAAATTTAAATATCCTTAATTATTGCAGAAATTGGAAAGCATAAACAGGAATAACAGATTACCAAGCAAATCCATATTCCACCTTGTTATTAACATTTCCTGACTCTTTAATGCAAAGTGAGGAATTAATCCTTCAACACTTCAATTCCTTAGTGAGTGCAAAAGAAGTTTGCTACACGCTTCATTCAGTTATAAAATCCTTGTGAGAAGGCTGCCTGCCTTCTAGGTTATTTCACCAATAAAACATACAAAAAGTTGAGAGAAAACTGATCTCCTAACAGTCAGAATTCAACATACCAGTCTGAGAGAAGAAACCAAGGTGGTAGTAAAATCTACTGCTGTGATATATACAGTTTTCCTCATCCAAATATAACATCATTGATAAAACAAGGAAACATTAATGTTGAAACTAAAACCAGGGAGATTTAGATTAGATATTAGGAATAGATTAGATATTAGGAAAAAATTATTTACTGTGAAGGTGGTGAGGCACAGGAACAGGTTGTCCAGAGAAGTTGTGGATGCCCCATCCCTGGAAGTGTTGAAGGCCAGGTTGGATGGGGCTTTGAGCAACCTGATCTAGTGGAAGGTGTCTCTGCCTTGGAACTAGATGATCTTTGATGTCTCTTCCAACCCAAACCATTCTATGATTCTGTGATTCTATGACTGAGTGCTGGCACAGGTTGCCTAGAGAGATCGTGGTCTCCCTGTTTTGAGATCTTCAGTCTGGGCATGATACTGGGCAACCTGCTCTGGATGTCCCTGCTTCAGCAGGGAGGTTGGACCGAATGACCTCCAGAGGTCTCTTCCAACCTCAACCATTCTGTGATTCTGTAACAGACTAAAATGTAGCATGAATCATAAGTTTGCAGTAGCCTTCATTTTACTACTTCTACAGATTGTCATCAAAATAATATTATAACTGAGAAGACAAAGAAAATACTTTGTCCCACTTTCCTTCAGTGCAATCTTTCATTGCATTATCAATTGGAAAGAGCAAAGAGGAAAAAAGTGGGTGGGCATAGAGCTAAGGTAGTTTACGGCCACATAATTTTAACTTTGCTGAAATGCTACTAATATGCATGTAGTATACAGACTAGTCTGTAGTATTTATTGAAACCAGTGATCAAAATCTTTGAGCCCTTATTTGTAGAGTTCTTGCACAAGAACTCTTGAATAACTGTTCTTGAATAGCTTCATATGTGAATAAAAGAATGCCTGTTTCTACCTGACCTCTCCCTTTTAGAACATTCTTCTTCCACAGCAACAATATCCACACAGGGAGTATTTCAGCAACAATTTATATGTTAATAATTTACGGTTCTACTTAACCCGAAGTATCTTTCAAACATTCCCTTAGAGACTAAAAAAAAACTCTGCCAAGACATTTTTGGATAGTTAGGTTTATCAAAAAAAAAAAGGGGGGAGAGGGGGGCAGAAGAGGATAAGGAATATAAGTTTAGATTTCAATCATATTCAGAGGCAATTTAAGGTTTCCTGCTGGCGGCAAATTACCATTCCTATTCTAAGAGGATAAAAATTAAAGATTATTTCTGTAGACTCTCTAAAAATACATAAATTGTAACCAGATTGCAAAAAGAAAGCAGCAATATTTCAAAATTTTGTTTTTTATTTGTTTTTTTTTTTTTTTTAAAAAAAAAAGTCCTTCAGACTCAAAACCAAGCTCACAGGATTTCACATAATAAAGAAAATATTATTGCTTTAGTATGGACACAAGAAAAAAAAAAAACAGATTCTAAGCTTATTCAAATTTGAAAGCCAAAAGCGTCAAGATTTCTAAATCCAAATTTGAGGTTAGTAAACAAAAGCTACAAAGTCATTGCACAGATGTTATTTTATAAATTAGTCTTATACACAGGCAATTTTTTAATTTGTTTATTTGTCCTTTTGACTTGATCTAAAAGGGTATATTATGCACACACATATGCACATTAATTTGTGAGGATGGGAGGATATGTATCTACTATCTATCTGCTAATCCATAAATAACAGGACTTGGAAATTTTAAAAATTTCTGTCTCTGTAAGCTTTAATATTTTTAAATGATTTTTCAGCAGTTATCAATATCATAAAACAAACAAACAAAAAGAACTGCCCATAGCCATTTGTAGATTCCTGACAACCACTGGCTGTCTTTCAGGTATAGTACTTACTTAAATTTATCCATTCAAAGCAATGCTTTATTTTAATACTACTGCAATTTCTCTGTTGTGTATTTTTCTGGGCATTGACGACATTTATCTTTTTTTTTTTTTTTTGAGTAGTATCCAGTCAAACAAGTAAGATCTTGGGAGATCTATTTTCAAGAATATCTAAATCAGACAGGTAGAGAAATCCTTAAACTAGGCTTCTCTACATTCATCTGTAATCACTTATTTCATAATTGTATCATTAACTTCATACACAGCTATACTTGTAGAGCTCCTTTTAATTTTGTCCAAAGGAAATATTTCTAAAATTGACACGTGAAGAATCTTGGCATATGGATGAAAGCTCTGTATCTTCTTTGTGTTTAATGTTTGCAGTACATAAACACACCATCCTTAACAAGGCATCACAATCTTCATGACTTTCCCCATGATGTCACTTAAAGATACTGCTTTAGTTTGTGGAAGCAGCGAGCCAATTCTCCTTCTGGGCTTTGGACTTTCAACTGCCCCACTGGGGAGCTACAGGATTATTTTAAACAATAAACTTTCTTACTAAGAGGTAATGATGACAGTGATCTATTGATCTAACAATGGTCAATAGATCTTTCTTGTGACACAGGAATGTTTCTCAGCAGCAGAGTTTGATTACAATATGAAATTATGCTCTCCGCTTTCTGTGGTCTTAAAATAGTAATTTCTATTTTCTAAATCACTAAAATCACTGATACCTATGCCCAGAAGGATTTATTTATTTAGTTATTTATTTATTGATGAATAAGATAAAAGATAATATTACCTCCAAGTTTCTAGGAAACATTTTCACATTTCTACCCTGGCTGAACATATTCTTCTTTTGAGAGAAGCAATACAAGAAACTGAAAGTTGTATACAAGCTTGTGTAGCTAGAAATATCATCATGTACATTTCAATAGGCCATTAGCTCCACTGCTGGCACAGACCTCAGATAACTGAAATTATCCAGACTGTTTAGTATTTTACTTGGAGACCTCCAAGGATAATGTTAAGCTTTTAAAGTAACATTCTATTCTGCATAAATGCTGAAATTATATTATATAAAGACTGTGATGCTTTTGTAGAGATGCTCTACTTGGAAAAAATGAAAGAAAAGGAAAAAAAAGAAAGATACATTGGCCACTGCTCTCACCAATATTTTTATTGACATCTTTCTGCAGAAAGACAAATGAGCTGTGTTTTTGTGATCCTGCTCCAGAACTGTATTTCCACATTTTCCACTGCAGAGCTGAGTAATTACCTTTGGCTGAATACTGCTTTGCAGAGTGCCATATACCATTTTTTACATGGAATCATACTTAGCATGTGTTTTAAAATTCTCTTTTCCTCTACTCTATCTAATTATTTTATTCATATATGAAGAATGTATTACTTGTTTCTTAACCTTCTTTGTCTTAATCTCCAGTAACAGCACAGTAACTCACTGATATCATTTTATATATTCTATGCTTATGCATGTTACAGAAAACATAAGAATAGCTGTAAAGTAGCATCAAAAAGAACTATTTTTCCAATACACACTACCCTGTTTTCAACACAGTGCAATAGTCAAAATTTAAGGGAAAGGGAAAAAACAAGGCAAACATGGAATAACTCTTACTCTAGTTTCTTCGACTTTCCACAATTACTTATCTAGGGACTTACAGAGCCAAAAGTAGCAGTAGTGTCCAGTGGAGACCTTTCTTCCTTAAATGTTGGTAATTACTGAGAGGTTAGGGGCCAGAACATTCACTGGCAATGAATTACATATTTTTCTTATTCATAGTCCATGCTTCTTTTCATTTCTTTTAAATACCCTACCTGAAAACATTCAAATTGCCATATTCTTTTATAAAAAGTGAATAACCATACATTAGTCTCCTTCCTCTGTTGTTCACGACTTTCTAGACTTCTAGAAAGATTATCTCCATAGCATAAAATATTTATATGTTTACCTGTTCCTTTCCTAATAACGTATTATATTGAAAGAAGGTAATGTTGAAACTAGCTCTAAAAGAGTCTTACCTACTGTCATTTGCATTTTGAAATTCATAAAATTTCTTATTATGAAAGACGGGATTACACCTACATTAAATCTTATACAGAGAAAGATAAAACACCTATGTCTTGAATCATGTAGGCCTAGTTAAGGTAAAATACTGTTCACTTATGTGAAGTTATAGCATGCCTGAAGCCCATTACCCCAGGCATTTACAGGACATTAAATTTAAGGCACTTTTGAAAATGGAAGTTTATCACATTTGAAAGGTTTTGTCTAACTTGCTCCCTGCTTGCATAACTGACCACAGTGTTGATAAGAGAAGCAAAAAAAAAAAAATCAAATTAAATTAAATTAAAATAAAATGAAATAAAATATTCTGTTTCCTACTGAAGGGAAGATCATATAATAACAAATAATATAGACAAACAAAAAATAAGCTAGTAGTCTTTATAGAAGTTTAAATGTTAGTCTTAGCTCTGAAATAAACTTTTTGTTCAAAAATGTTTGCCTGTGATATAAGCCAACCTAAATGAGTATCTAAAAGTCTCCAATTCTGCTGAAAGGCAACTAATTTCCAAAGAATATGTAAAATTTAATTAAGAAAATTCTAATTATAAAATATGCACTAAAGATGTTTTTAAAAAGCAAGAGAACTGTAATCCTCTATAGTTCCAGCTCAATATCAATGCAAACATAAAATACTGTACTAAAGGTAGATGTTTTAGAACTCTTAATGTGCATCTGAAAATCTTAGTCTATTCATTTCCTTTGCCAGTCCTGACAGAAAATCCTTTTGTTCATCAGCACAGTCATCTTTCCTAACTGCAAAATATTTCATTATCACCCAGACTAGAGCCTTTCATTTTTTCTCTCATTCTGCTTAGCATAAAAAGCTCAGCTATCTTTAGGATGGAAGAAAAGCCAATATTTTCTGGTTTTCAGTGGTTTTATTTTCTGCCAAAGTAGACAACATGAGCTTTCATGGATGACTTCAGCTTCAGAATTAAACAAGCTCTAAAACATAGGCTAATATTTAGTCACTTCCTTCAGCTTCTTGTTTTTTTAAAAAATATGGTTCAACAGGACGAGTCATGGGAATAAAATACATTCTGGCTTTCCACCTATTAACCATATTTGTGAAGATATCCATGTGGGTAATCTTTTGTGAAAATTGTGTCTAATCAGATATGGCAGTAATGAAGACCCTCTATCTCTTCAGGATTTCCCTAGTTGCCCTGCAAGGCTTAGTACAGCAAAGGCTGGGAAAAAACTGCCAGTTTGCTAGTTGTAGTGTCACAGTTTTAGGCTGTCAGTTCAACAGAAATGAACTTTAATATGATCTTCTGATTTACAGTACTACTTGTTGCACCTGGCGATATGAGCATAAGCACCTCCTCTTAAAACAAAGCGAAGGTAGGCCACTGTGGTTCTGGGTCAGAGGCAGATTCACTCTCTAAATGAAGATTTCCCTAATACTATCACTCCATGGTAAAAACAAGTTGATGTGTTAATTAGTACCATTTCCAAACCCTTACCAGCTGGGGGGTGTGGTGGGTTTGAAGGGGCGGGGGGGGGGGGGGGGGGGGGGGGGGTGGTAAATGCATGACAGCATGTTTTAATTTCATAGTTTCATTCACAGAATTTAGCTCTTTTCTTCTGAGGATACAATATTCTGAACTGTCCTCTTTTTTCTTTCTTTCTTTTTTTTTTTTTTTAAAGTTCATGAATATGCTTGACTGTGTTTTTTGCTGAATTTCACAACTTCATTCTTGAATTTTTGGTTTTTTTTTGTTTTCATGAGCATTTTGAAAATATTCACAAAGATCACACTACGTGAGAAGAGTTTCTGCCACCTTCACAACTCCTTGCTATCCCATCCTCACACTATTTGTCAGGAAGCAGATGGATAGTCCTTATGAGATCTTCCATCTAAGACCCCTGATGCACCCTCAGGCAATTCTCCCAGTTTATGTTAAACAACAACTCCAGAAAAGGAGAGATTCTTCAGCTTTTTTTTTTTTTCTCTTTTCCCCTGCATTTGGGCAACCATCACAAGAAAACTTACGTATGTGCACACATTCACATAGGCCTGCAATTGTAAGACTATTGCTGCCTAGTTACTTTGTTCAATTCACAGATATACTGTGTCACCCTGATGGCTGCTAAAAATAAGTAATAAAGGGACCTACTTTCAAACATCCAATAATCTATTATTGAATATATATTATTCTATAGTGAAAGCATTGCTGTTTACTTTTGTAAATGTTTAACTAGAGTGGAGCAGCTTAATTTTCTGTCCTTATAACCATCAGATGGGTTTTGATGAATAAGAAACCACTACATAGTGCAACCCCAAAATA